>NC_046383.1:34799588-34927546 GCF_011125445.2 Fundulus heteroclitus | reverse complement strand
AAAAATAATTTGAGATTTATCCAATTTACATAGTTTAATGGTCTCCTGCCAAGATTTTATAAAGAGTCTATTTTAATTTGTCTACTAGGTGCATAGCTGCTGCCAGAACCACGTCACGATAGAAGCTGAAGCAGCATAACAATAGCTTCCTGTTTCAGCATTTGTAATTAAAATAATCAATACTGTGAAAATCTTTTGAAAAAATAAATTAAAAAAACATTCTCAGCTATTTAATGTTTTTATTTTGGTCTATTAAATTTCTGAGGTCAAAAGAATGTACATTTTTATAGAATCTTTCTATACTTATGTTGTTGTTCTCCGCTCTGCCACTAGGTGGCACCAGAGAAGTGGCCCTGAAGCGCCATGCAACGTTTCCATAAAGTCGGCATCACCAACACTTAATTATTAGACCTACGTGTCATTTCCATGGATCCGATTGAACAAAGCTTTTTTATGCAGCCGTCTCTGTTAGTAATGATCCCAGCTGAACTGATGAAGTCTCTGGCAGAAGTGCTGCTTTTGAGTTATCTTACCCCAAAGGAGAGGATAAAGTGGTGGTCAGAATGTATGTAATGGACTTTAAATCTGTCCGTATGATTGGACTGAGTCAGCTTTTGCTGCGTAAAGTGCCCTGAGATAATATTTGCTGTACGAATCAGCTGAATTTAATTGAAGTGCTTTGTCTCAGCATTTAAGGAATACGTTTTTGTTTTTTTGTTTTTTACTTTGGTGTGGGAGTGTTTTGTATCTAAGGTCTGATTCACGTTGTCAAAGTTGCATACCAGCTGTCTAACCTTCTCTTGTCCTCCCAGCTGACGTCCACATCTTCAACGCGCTGATCTCGGCGGTTCCTGAGGTCAGAGAAAAGTTCAACGAGAGATGGGACCTCATCAGTGTAAGTAAGAGCCCTGGGTGACCTGCAGCCTTTTTTGCTCTACTGCTTAGGCCTCCTTTGCAAAAACACAAGCAGCATTTTAATGTCCAAATAAGCGAACGGAGCAGCCAGACCCAGATTCCCTCCTCTTGCCGGCGTTCTGTGTGTAGGAGCTGCTGAACCAGATGAGAGAGCAGAAGGTTTCGTCCCAACCTTCTCACGTTCAACAGCGTCCTCAAAGCTCTGAGACGATGCGGCTCTTTGGCCAAAAACTACGCCCCTCAAGACTCTGCAACGAGGAGGAAGGCGCTCTGGGCATTGGGTAGCTATGAGCTCCATAGCATCGTTTAACTCCGGCATTCCTCGTGTCATTTGTTCTCCTGACCGTGGTTCCGCCCCGTGTCCCTTCCTCCCAAGCCTGGCCACCTGACGGCCACCACCTCCTGGCCGTCTTCTACAAGTCAGGTACGTCGGGGGGTCGTTGCCGGGGGCCCGGCGCTCGGCCGCTTCCTGTCGATGAGCTGAATGGTTACTCTTTCCGCTGCAGCGTCGTTCGGCCTCACAACACAGACCTCCTACAGGATGTGCTGACAGAGCTAGAAGGGAGGAGCTTCACCTGCCAGGACCCTAATGACGGTGTGTCATGGTGTGAGGGGGGAAATAACGGCACCTGTGCACATCAGATGACGTGGCTCTGTTCTAAATGCGTCTTTCCCGTTTTCCTTCCCAGTTTTCTTCTTCTCCAGTGCGATGAGAACAGTAAGTTTTCATCACCAGTTTTTTTTAAAGCTTTTCTCTGATTTTGACTATCAGCCGTTGTTTGCATACTCTCATCGTGAGCAGGGCTGTTTTAGTTCATGGCTTTTAATGACTCGTTTCCTTTTCCAAACATCTTTGTTGGATTTGAAAACAAGAATTTGCAGCAAGTTCGAAGTTAGATCGGGTTTTTCTCTAATCCACTCAGGATCTGCGGTGCACGTTCATAAGGCTTGAGATCTGGTCAGAAACACCACACTCTGGTTAAGGAAAGTTGACTTTGTTACTTTTCAGGAAGGGGAAGCGTTAACTTGGCGTGTGGGCAGAGAATCCGAATCGGCTTTATCCACCATGTTCATGCACACAGACAAGGAACTTGACTCCAGTCCCACTTTGCTCTCATTCAAGACATTCATACGAAAAATAAATCCCCTTTATTTTCCCTAATGGAAGTGTGCAGATGCACAGAAGGACAAGACGGATAAAACCAGAAATAAGAACAGGAGACTCTACAGTAGGGTAAATTCACAACTTAGGAAAAAATACCATACAGTTATTAGTTATTAAAACTACCACACTAAAAATGCATGAAAGAAATGCGCGAAACAGTGGGGATTTTATAGATAAAAACAACAGAATAATTAAAAGAATCAAAATAAAAGCAGGGCTGTAAACATCTGTTGACTTTGTTGGGAGCAGTGATGGTTCTAAAGTCTAACAGCAGGTGGGAGGAAGGACCTGTAGAAACGCTCCTTAGAGCATCTGGGATGCAGCAGTCTGTCACTGAAAGCTCTGCAGCAGCTCCATGCATGGGGTGGGAGACATTGTCCATCAGTTATGTGATTTTTCTTAGAGTCCTTTTGTCTCCCACCACCTCCACAGAGTTCAAGTTGCATCCCAGGACAGAGCTGGCCCTGTAAATTATGAGTTTATCCAGCTACTTCCTCCCAGCTACAGATAAGCTGCTGCTCCAACAGACCACACCATAGAAGATGGTGAGGACCACAGAGTCAAAGAAGGTCTTCAGGAGCTCACCCTACACTCTGTAAGACCCCAGGATCCTCAGCTGGTAGAATACACTCTGATCCTTCCTGTAAAGAGCTTCAGTGTTGTGACCGTGGACCTGAGAAAATCATTAATGAAGTCAGGGAAGCTGTTTGCTGTAAAATGAGCGGTGTTTGAATGCCAAAACGATGGCACTCATGCAGATGAGTGGATGTAAACCTCCCACCGACCCAGTCATCCCATGGAAACCTGCTGATCTGTTCGTTTGTCTCCCAGTGTTTGGACAACAAAGATCTGGAGCTGGGCTACAAAGTTCACCGTCTGGTAGAGGTTGGAGAGAACTGGAGGCTGCTGGGAACCCCGTACCAACAGAGCTTTTATTAGTAAGATGATCCATTCCCCAGCCTCCCCTGCTGCTGCTGCTGTTTCCCTCTAATCAGCCTCTGTCTCCTCCGCAGCGGTCGCTTCTTCAACCTGCTGTGTATGATGGAGCACGTGGACGTGGTGCTGAAGTGGTACAGACGGATCGTGCCCTCGGTCAGTGCGCCTCTGCCGCCTCGCTGGTTGCTGTTCTCAGGACTGTCGCTCACTCTCTGCTCCGGTGTTGCAGTTCTATTACCCCAACCACCACGGGATGAGGGACCTGCCTGCAGGCTCTGGGACACCGACAACCGGCTGGACCTGCTGCCCGCCATATGGAAAGGTGCCACCCGGCCACATCTAGACTGGTGTCACTGTTAGAGACACCCCGCCTACCCCATCTCTGTAAACCTGATGCATTGCCCTTTCTTCGCTGCAGATATAAGAGTTTTGGTCACGACTCCAAGGTGGACCTGGTGGAGGAGCTGCTGAGTCCTCATGGCCAGAGAGGAACACCAAGTCCTGAGGTGTGTGGCGTTGTTGTTTTTTTTGTCCCACCTCAGCCACGTTGCCGTCGGTCTCTTTCTGACCAAATCTCCGTGCGTCTCCAGGTTCAGGAGTCCTTTGCCGCGTGCGCTCTGGATGTGAAGAGCGTGTTGGAGGGCAGGTCCAACGTGGAGTGGAGCACCGCCTTGCTGTCTCACATCACCACCCTGCTGTTACGGGCCAACAAGCTCCAACAGGCCTGGTGAGACGGGCATTCATACGCCTTTAAACGCACTAAATCAAAGGGAGGTTTTTGGGATGGAGAAATACTAATAATAATTGAACATCATTGGAGAAATTCACTTCTGCATCTTAACACATCCCCTTGGGGAGCAGTGGGATTAAACTGGTTACTTGCAAACTAACCACTAAATGATAACCCTGAGCCTCCCACACCAGGATTCGATTCACTGATCTCTTGCACGGAAGATATGCACTTTTCCACTGTACTATACATTAGGCATACAGAGCAAATATTAAAAGGCATTAAAATGTGCGGTGGGATAGAGAGAAAACGCGGGAAAGTTTAAGAGCTGTGAGCAGGGTCCGAAATTAACACTCGCCAGACGCCAGATGTGAGTACATTTTCCGTTTGGCGAGTAAATTTCAGAGGGCTAGCTGCCACATGGCGGGCGGGTAAGTGTTTGTACAAAATAAGTTGCTTTTCAGTCGTCATTTGGGTGGATGCTTGTTTATGTTCCTCTGCTGTCAGCTCGTTTGACAACAAACGCGCACGTACACAAACACTCGCACCTGTTACGCAAGAACGACGGCAACTTCGTCATGTCCGTTTGCTAACAACTAGCATTTAGCTCAGGCTAATTACGTAGGAGGATTATGTGGAGATAATTAGCAGGAGGCAGTCAGACTGACTTTGGCCAGTAAAAAATATGCTTGGCCGGTTGATTTTTACGTCTACTGGCCAACTTGGCCGGTGAATCAGGAAGTTAATTTCGGACACTGGCTGTGAGGACGTTGCAGAGTGAAGTATGTCCACCGCGCTTCCTGGTTCCTGACCCGGCTGTGTCTGTTCTGGTTCCCTCTGCAGGGACATGCTGCAGCTCTTCAAAGCCAAGCACAGAGTTCCTGCGTAAGTTTGCACCCAAACACCCGAAGGACCCGAGCCAAGGAATCCACTGTGTGACCACGTCTCCTGCTTTACTCTGCAGAACGTTACTCTTGGACCACTTCCTGTCTGTGTGCCGGAGTTGCAGCGCGCCTCAGAGAGCAGTGGAGCTGGTCCAGCTGTCCGCAGCCTTCTGTCTGCCGGTGACGGCAGGGCTGGCAAAAAGGGCGCTGGCTGAGTTCGAGCTGACCGACGAGCAACGGTGAGCTACTGGAGCGTGACTCCATCACTTCACGAAACAAAACCTGGGATCACCATTTCAATTGTCTGAGGGTTAGAAAAAGGCAAGGAGCCCTGGGCAAAAGTTTAAACCCCCCTCAGACTGTGGCCCAACAAGTCAAGCTCCTCTGCTAGCGAAACATTCGATGCCCACAGAGCAAGACGACTACACTATCGGGTGGCCTGATCATGAATTATTAGCAAACACCGGTTTCTCAGAACGCTGACAGAAAGCTCTGAATAAGTTAGAAAGGTAAAGTACAGGCCTTGTTAGGGCGGAGCAGACCTGCAGAAAAGAGAAAAGAGAGCAGCAGTTAGCTGGACGTCATCGATCTGGACGTCAGATATGTTTGCACTCTGTTGCTACTGTAGAATTCAGAAACAAACAGTAATCTGGAGGCAAGTCCCTTACAAAACCATTAAAATCCCTTCAACTTATTCACATTTTGTCCCATATCAACCAAAAGTGAAAAGTATTGCGACTTTATGAGGAAGACCAGCAGAAAGTAGTCCATGATTCAAGAGAAAAACACCAGGTAGTTTCCAAATACTTTTAAAGTCTCCAAACTGTGGCATTTATCTCTATCCCCTTTACCCTGAGACCCATAAATAATACTCAGAGCAACCAATTTCTCTGAGTCCATGTGTCCGTTGTTTCATCTCAGTATCAATGCAGCTGTCCTATAAAGGCGTCAGGGGGTTCTACGAGAACATGAGAGAACAAACAGCATCATGGAGCACAGTAGACAGGTCAGGGAGAGCGCTGGAGGGTTAGATCATGAAAAACAAAACAAAAAAAACAAGCTTTCAACATGTCAGTTCTGCTCAACACATCATCTGAACATGGGAAGAGTTTGACATTACCAGAACTAAGCAAGGATGGTTTGGGCCGGTGTGACATCCATCTGAAAGGTTAGGAGATCAGAAAGAAGCTACTTCAATCTGATTTCTCTCTGATGTGATGGAAGAGGAGAAGGCACAGGTCACATCCACAGAGTCCCATTAAAAAGATCCGCAGGATCGTGCCACGCCCATCTCCCTGCCATACGCTTATCCACGCTGCCAGCTGCAAATCTCCAAAGGTTTGGGTTGGAACAAACTGTCTTGTTTTAATTCATAAAAATAAAAATGCCATTTTAGTTGGATTTTCTTAGCACATCAGGCTCTCCAACATGAAGACTAGTTTGCCTAAACGTTAGCTGCCACCTTATGTGCTCATTAGAAAGCGTTTATTTCTGAATCAGCAACAGAAATCACAGAGACGCTGTCTCTGCGTTTTATCAGGCAGTTAATGCTCTAGAGGTAGAGTCTGAACTAGAGGGTGACAGGGGAGTGGATTTTCACTCCTGTCTCACCCCACTCCCACAAAAACAAAATTGTGCTTGAGTAAAAAATAAAGTCCTGTCCCGTCCCACTCCTGATAATATTACTCCCACTCCCATCCCGCTCCCATTCAGAATGACTCCCACTCCTGCGCCAATCCCATTCTGGTTGCCTTCATTAAGTCTTCTGGCAATACATTGAACCTGAATTCCTATGAAGGGTCAGTTAGATTCCTGTTTTTCACTGTATTAAAAGCCAGTTAAACTAAAACGAATAATAATAAATAAATAATAAAAGTATCAAACATGGAAACAGACCATGCCTATCTTAGTTGAATAAACAACAGTACAGCAGCCTTGGGTCAAGACATTAGCTCCACAACATGGGATTATCCACACCTCTCTGCTCGTGGATCAGTGACTTCCTCACCAACAGGCCCCAGGTGGTAAAGATAGGGAAAGGCACATCTGCTCCACTGATCCTCAACACAGGAACGCCGCAGGGCTGTGTCCTTAGCCCTGCCCTCTTCACCCTTTTCACTCAGGACTGTTCTGCTGTCCACCCCACAAAAACTGTGGTGAAGTTTATGGACAACACCACTGTAGTGGGTCTCATCTCCAACAATGATGAGTCCCACTACAGGGATGAGTTCAGCAATCTCACACAGTGGTGCTCCAGGAACAACCTGATCCTGAACACCAGTAAGAGCAAGGAGGTAGTGATAGACTACAGGAGGTCCAGGAGGACTTAACACACTCCTCTCTACATACAGGGGGAGGTAGTGGAGTGCATGGACAGCATTAGGTTCCTGGCCATTCACATCTCCTCCAACCTCTCTTGGACTGTGAACACCTCCCACCTGGTGAAGAAGGCCCAACAATGGCTGTTCTTCAGGAAACTGAAAAGGACTGGACTTTCCACTAAACTGCTAAAAAACACTTCTACAGAGCTACCATAGAGAGTGTATTATTTATCAGCATAACTGTGTGGTATGGGAGCTACACAGTCCAGGAGAGGAAAGATTTAGCACAGGTGGCGAGAACAGTACAGGGGATTGTGGGATGCTGTCTGCAGAATCCAGACTCAATCTATGCAGAACGAGTTCAAAGAAGGGCCAGACGCATCTCCTCTGATCCCACCCATCCAGGCTATGCGCTGTTTGCCCATCTCCCATCAGGTAAACGCTTCAGAAGCCTCAAAGCCAAAACAAATAAGCTTACAAACAGCTTCTTCCCAAGAGCTGTGAGGACAATCACCCTCTGATGGGAGACTGCAGTCAAACTCTATTAAATCACCCCACTGCTACAAACCCGTCATACGTTACAATCACCTTAATGAGACTGCCTACGGCACACTATCATCTCTGAATATCTAAATGCACATTGCTGTAAACAAAGCCTCAATCATCATTGCACAATAAGCACCTTACTACCTCTTTATCTGTTATGTGACTCTCCCGAACGCTACAAAAAAACAAAACAAAACAAAAAAAAACTGTAGCCTTTGTTCATTGCCTGCTTGTCTATTTGCCTTCATTATGTGTCATGTGAACCGGAGTAACCAAAAGGAAATTTCACCTCGGTGACGTGGTGACAACAGAGACTCTTTGAATCTTTGAACCTTTAACAATTTGGGTTTTCACTCCGGTTACCTCAGGTCTGTTGGATTGGGACCAGTGGATTTTTTCCAACAAGATGATATTTTATTCAACATTAAGCCACTATTGCCGACCACGCCCCATTTGGAGGACATTAACTCAGTGTCTTTCCCTGCATCTCTTCCAGATCCATTTTGTCTGAATTTGAAGCTGCGCCAGAGAAAGAGGACTGAACGAAGCGAACGACGTTTAAATATAAAAGCGGCTGTAGCTAAAACCTTACGGTTTATTGTGAGGAATAATTGTTAATAAAACGTTGCGACATATCCAGCCTCACTTCGTCTCTGTGTCCACTAGAGGTCAATGTCTCTCATTTAATTAACCACCCGCAGTGTTAATTAGATTCTTTTTAATGCTCTTTTTCCTTTTATGGTTGACATTTTTAGATCTTTGACTCACTCTGTGTTTGTTTGTTTTTTTTTGTTTTTTTAAATGGGCCATCCGAAGGTTCCGATCTTGTTTTTCTGTTTAATCCAACAAAATGAACGTCGTCCCGGGGGAGGGGGCGCAGATGCACATTTCTGGCTGTGATAACTTAGCAGCTTCCTGGAACTGCTGATAAGCTCCTTCCTCAACATGCTGCCTGCGAATTACAAGCCGGGGCTCTGGAATGTCGTGCTCCTTTAAAAACCTCCAGATCTTAAAGAAATAGGAGCACCTTTGGGTTAACGTATGCAATGGTTTCACAGACAGGCATGCTGGGACAAGACAGGTCACTGGTGTTTATGTGAAATTGTCTGCTCTGGGCTCATTTCGACCCCAAAAAAACACAACAGCGTTTTAATTTGGAACCAGTTAAGCGAGCTCAAAATTGAACCAGGGCAAACTTTTAGCGCCGGGTTTGCACAGGTCTGGAACATTAGTTTAATGGTAGCATCTGTGAAGCAATAGTGTCTGAGGAAGCGTCTTATCCTGTCTGTGCCTGTCTGCACTCGGGGGGGAGAGATGCGGGGTGGGTGTGAGCAAGCCAGCACAGGTGAGTGCCTCCCCGTCCAAGGCCCTCGACCAATCATCCGCTGAGCTGGCAGCGCGACCAAATAAGGAGAAGTGGGCCGAAGAGCAGAGGTGGAGGGCACTCATTAAGTACACAATACCTGACTTCCAGCCATCATTTGCTGTTTATTTGCATGTAATGGGAATACAAACCTTCACCTGCAGCCTCCTTATTTGGTTGATGTCTCAAAAGTTTTGCCTGTGGGTCTAACTAAGGAGCAGGGATGCTCAAGCAGACAGACGGGGAGTAGAACTAATCGGAGGTGTTTTAATTGCCTGATTGAAAGGAAAAACATGTCACTAAAAAGATGGCAGAAGTAGGTGGAAGGAGTAGGTGCTACAGCTTCCCTGATGGTGAAGTCGTGGGTGTCGGAGGTCTCGGCTCACAAAGATGTGATCTTCTGGATCTTTTGGTTCACCAACAGGAGGTCCGGGTTGTTGAAGGCTTCAATTTGACCGAGGCCACCTTTTCTTCCTGAGAGGAAGACCAGGGAGGAAGGAGTAGACTGGCAAAGACAACCGTAACAGATGTCCCTAGGCGGAGAGTTAAAGAGAAATCATGAGATTTCTGGTACAACTACAACAAAGAGCAAATCACAACCAGACCACTCTGACTGCTTTTCCCTCTCCGTGTCATTAGCTTGGAACGGCAACAAGCAGCTCCGTGGCCCTGGGGGAAAGCAGCAGTTGGCTGGACGTCAGATATGTTTGCAGTCTGTTGCTACTGCATAATTAAAACAGTAATCTGGAGGCAAGTCCCTTAAAAAAACATTAAAATCCTTTCAACTTATTCACTCTGTGTCAACCAAAAGTGAAAAGTATTGCGACTTTATGAGGAAGACCACCAGAAAGTAGTCCATGATTCAAGAGAAAAACACCAGGTAGTTTCCAAATACTTTTAAAGTCTCCAAAGTGTGGCATTTATCTCTATCCCCTTTACCCTGAGACCCTTAAATAATACTCAGAGCAACCAATTTCTCTGAGTCCATGTGTCCGTTGTTTCATCTCAGTATCAATGCAGCTGTCCTATAAAGGCGTCAGGGGGTTCTACGAGAACATGAGAGAACAAACAGCATCATGAAGCCCCAGTAGCACAGCAGGCAGGTCAGAGAGAGCACTGGAGGGTTAGATCATGAAAAACAAAATAAAAAAACAAGCTTTCAACATGTCAGTTCTGCTCAACGCATCATCTGAACATGGGAAGAGTTTGACTCCACTGCAAACCGATCAAGACATGGCCGCCCACCTGAACTGACCGACGAAGAGAGCCTTACTTAGCGAAGCGGTTACTCTGGAGGAGCTGCAGAGATCTACAGCGCGGGTGGGAGAATCTGTGAACAGGACAACTTCTCGACACAACTCCCATTTATGGAAGAGAGCCAGGGCCACAACGGTGTGGCTGTAGCCAAATGATTTCCGTGTGATGAGATGGTCCATTCAAAGTCTCTAGACCTAAACCCAGCTGAGAGTCTGGAAAATTTCAAATCTGACTGAGCTCAAACTGTTTCCCAAGGACGAGGAGGCAAAAAATGTGTTCTCTAGACGCGCCAAGCTGGGAGAAACCTCCAAAAGCTTGGCAGCTGGAATAGCAAAAAGTGGTTTTAACACATTATTGACTCAGAGCGCCTGAATACTAATGCAGAGCACACTGTCTGAGATGTGGATCTACTCTTTCACAAGCAACAAATCTTTTCCTTTCCTCTTCACAATTATGCTCCACTTCCTTTTACATGTGCTGTCAGGAGCTCCCGTAAAGCCGGCTTCTCACAAGTAGCTTTAATATTATTCTGCAGACTTCAGTCTGGAACGTCACATTTGCTCACGCCAAAGTAAAATGGTGCTCTGGAGGTTGCGCAGGGTCTGCTCCCCTGTGTCCGTGGACAGTAGTATAATGGGTAACTGATCTTTGCATTGGTGAATACACCGAATAAACACGCTGGCTTTCTGTATTCAAATGTTTAACATCCAAGGAGAAAGAGGACAAGCTTTATACACATCCCCAGAGTCTGCACATTTGCTTATGCGTGAGACGCTCGTCCCACATGGCGCTCTGTTTTCCATTCACTCTCACCCTCACACATCACGAGACAATGGTGAATGGAGCAGCAGTTCCTTTGGCCGGCTGACACTGGCGTTAGCACGCAGGCCGCTAGTCATCGGGGTGGAGACAGAAGCCCAAGGTGCTCCTGCACCTGGACAACCAGCCACAATTTAAAGCTCACCAACTGTCCGATATTATTTAGCGTAAGAATGGTGCGTTTTTATCCAAACAAGAGAAATCTGACCACCCAGTTGTTCCAGGAAACTCTGTGAGTCGGAGACATGGAGCTCACCCTGGAACACTTGTTCCCAGATTAACGTGGGACGGCTGACGCCGCCGACAGCTGCTTTAGCCTGTGAAAACACAGAGCGGGCCGTCTAATCGCAACTATACAAACCACGCAGCAGGTTCTGCCATGCCATTATTCATTAGACAAAAGCAGGCCAAAGGAAAACACTGTGTGAAAACCTAAGTACCGCCGAGCTGCTGCTTCCTTTTGGATCAAAGGGAGAAAGTAGCAGCCAGGTGCTGCGGGTGAAATGGGCTTGATAAACAGATGCTCGGGGAGCGCCGCTAACCCGGTAAAAGCTTTGATTGTTTTCTGCTCTGTGTTACCACCATGCCAGGAAGGGAAGGCAACAGCAATGGCTGCTGTCCATCTGTCTGGAAGGAGTTATATGGCCATTTCAGACCTATTTAACGTCTGTTTTTATGCTGTGAGAAAACGTGTTCAAGAGTAGAATGAGCTTAAAACCCAGCCGCCAGTCTTCCCAGGAGGGATAGTCCCACCTGGTTTACCCCGAAGTCACATTGTTTATTGTTTAAAGCAGAAGCAAAAAAAAAACCAGGAGCTCCATCTCAGTCTCTCCAGGCTCAGCTGGAGCGCTGGCGATGCAAATAAGAGTTGTAAAGGTGCATCTGAATGAACCACAGGATTTTGGAGAGGTGAGGCTGTTAGTAGAGATGTTCACCCACAGGCCTGTCAAGCACGGAGGTGGAGGGCTGGTGATTTGGGCTCGTTTCCAACCACAGGACCGTGGCCCTTGAAGTGACTGATTCAGCTTTGTTTACCAGCGCATTCTAGAGTCTAACGTAGGGCCTTCTGGCCGACGGCTCAAGTCTCAACTGGGTCATGCAACGTGATCTGAAAGCACAGCTACAACAGGCCGGCTGAAAAAGACGAGAAACGAGGTGCTCTGTTTCACAGTCTGAAAGCGAAGTGCTCTGTTAGGAACATACGGGGTAATCAGAGCTCTGACGTATGATGGAGCTTGATTATTAAGGGCTTTGTATTTCAGAAGAATAATTTTAAATTCTAGTCTTGATTTAACAGGAAGCCAATGAAGGGAAGCTAAAATTGGAGAAATATGATCCCTCTTGTTGATTTTCATCAGAACTCTTGCTGCAGCATTTTGGATCAGCTGAAGACTTTGAACTGCAGTTTGTGGACTTCCTGATAGTAAAGAATTACAATAGTCCAGCCTTGAAGTAACAAATGCATGGACTAGTTTTCAGCAGGTGAAAAATGGAAACTCTGGAAACCTGTTAAATGACATGTCTTGGTCGAAAATAACACCAAGGTTTTTTACTTTATTACCAGAGGCCAAGTTAATGACATCCAGATTAAGTGGTTGATTAAGAAGTTTATTTTTTGAGGACTCTGGTTCAAAGATGACAACTTTTGTCTTGTCAGAATTTAAAAGCAGTGAATTCAAAGTCATCCAGGTTTTGATGTCATTCAAGACGTTCCTGTAGTTGAACTGATTGATTGTATTTATCAGGATTTATGGACTTATTGAAATGGTCTCTACCTCTGGAGAGGTCAGCTCAGTTCAAGTGGCTTGAACTCGTTTGCTGCCTCGATTGGAACTTCCCTTGCTGTGTGTGCCAGCTGGTCAGTCAGCCATTGCGGTCGGTCGGCCTGATCCTCCGCAACCATCTCCATTTTCCTCAGCTCTTGATCAGAAGCCAGGGTTTCTGACGCATCGACCGTAGACAGCCCTTATAGAAACCAGAGGATCCATTTTACCTTTTCACAGGGAGCACATTTCAGAGATAAACGACGGGAGCCAACAGAAAGCAGACGTCAAGGACCTCTACCTGCACTGAGATCTTCTACGCAGGGGAAAAGGACGAGGTCGCTGAGTGTTAACCTCAGCAGAAGGCAGATCTCTGTTTGAAGAGCATTTAGATTTTACCAGTTGTTTTAAACTTTTACTTCATAGCATCCTCGTACGTTATCTAGCTTTTGGGAGTTTGTGTATACCACACTGTGGCTCAGACAAAGAGCAGGCCGTAATTAGTACTGCTGGACCGACGGCTGATGTCAGACAGAAAACATCCAGGTCAGGTTACTGCTGGTTGAACTTCTAAAGATCTTCAGCCGCCTCTCCCATCCAGCCAGTTTCAACTTGGACGCAACATCTGCCCTGTGGTCACTTCTGAGCAGATAGACAGTGGAAGTCACGCTTTTTGTGTCATACAGCATGTGTAATACATCCTGAAATAGTATTAACTTGAATGGATGAGTCTTAACATTCTTTGAAACGCTCGCAGTTGTCGACTTGAGCTCACACTTTTTACTTTCCATTTGTTTGTTTCAGGGTTTCTGTGTTTTTATTTTTTTGTTTGTAAGGCTTGTTGTCTACTATGGTGGGGACCAACGGCGGATCCTTCCATAAGCTAAACTCGTAACGTTATGACCGTGTTTGTCCTGTTTAAGTGAAGTCTCTTTTCTCTTTCTGAAGCTGCTGGTCTGCTAGACCAATCACCAGGCTGGAAATATCACGCTGGTTCTCCCCTCTCTACGTCTCCTGATAAGATCCAGGAATCTTTTTAAACCCTCTCCCTATTTATCAAAGGCAGCAGTCAGAGTGTCCTGGTCCTACCTACATCAGCGACCCTTTGTCCCCGTATAGACTCCTTCCAGAACCTTAAGCTCCTCGATCAAAGCCTCAGATATTCATCAGTGTAGGCAGACTCATGAGCGAACTGGAGGTCTCTGTCGGTTCCCGGACTGGAGAACAGTCTTCCTTTGTACGTCAGGATGGCAAATTCTCTTTAGCGTAGGAACTCATGGTTGAAGCTCTTAGGACGCTGCTAATAAAGGTTGAATAGTTCAATGACAGTAGAATGTGACAGCAACAAAATGAATCTAATTGAAGGCGTTTTATCATGATTGGGAGGGCCTCTGTATGGTGTTTCATGCCGACGTTATTCTATTCACAGCAAAATGCTTTTCTCTCCTGGCTCTGTTTGTGTCTCGGCGAACAACAGCAGAGGCAGCCCTTTTCTAGGCTCTCCTAAAGATATTTTGGGGAAGTCCCTTTATTAACAGTTGAAGGTATGTTGAGAGATCGGGGGATGCATTTGTTTGCTTAAGAGCAAAATCTGATAACATGTAGGCTTAACTGACCCGTGTCGCTTTGAGTTAGGTAACTGTCGTTGGTGCCTTGCTAAAGTATGCACACCCCTTAAGATGGTGTTTCACCATTTGCCCATGGTGAAACACGGGGGAAATGTGTCCTTTCCACACCTTTGTTTCCCAGAAAAAAAACGCAGTTCGACAAAGACTTCTAGTCCTCTCTGGTTTGTGTCCCATGCAGAGGTATTCACTCTAACAAGATTCAGCACATTGCTTCAGGAGGAGAGTGTGAGAGATCAGAGGAGAAAGAGGAGAAAGAATGGAAAGGAAGGAGAGGAGGAGGAGGAGGAGGAGGAGGATGTAGGAATTCCTGCATGTCCAGGCTGGCAACACTGACAGCTCAGATGCAAAGAGACACTTACGGCTACAGCACGGTTGCACAAGGGAATCATGCAGGATCTAAAAGCCACCACGATATCAACACATCTGGCTCTCTGCGTGGCGAGGACGGTAAATCTAGTGAGCTAAAGGTTCTGGTTGATGCCTCGCTGAGAAGGTCTTTTGTGCTGACTTTGTACCTTCAGACGTGTGAAGGTAGCTGGTCACCGCAGCGGCAGGCATGACTAACTCTGCGTCAGTCCGTCTACAACTACAAGGCCTTACTTATCTCCTGAATCTCGTAATATGGGCCAATAATCCTGAGAGTGGAATGGCTGAGGCATGCTCTCAAGGAGGAAAACAAGACGCTGAGCCAGACGTTGCTCAAAGAGGACATAATGGAGGCTAAAAGTAGGAGGTCTGAGGCTGAAAGAGACTCGAGGCTGGGCTGCAGGTTGACCTTCTAGTGGGACAACGACCCTAAACACACAGCTTCAATGGAATTCATGAGATCCAGGCATGCTATCAATGGTCCAGTCAAAGTCCAGAATTAAATCCAAAAAAAAAAAAAAAAAAACACAGCTGTAAGTGCAGAGGACAGTGAATCTGCATGATAGTGGCCCCAAAGCTGGTTCTAAGCAAATGTAAACTAAGCTGCTGCTGCTTTATAGGCTTCTCATAAAGCCTTGGCTCTTTATACCGTAGATCTAACATTTGTTTTTTTGTTCATTAAGAATGAGAAGATTGTTACATTTGATTTGAAGGTTTTAACATAAATAGATTAAAATATCCTATTTTGTTGAAGATTTAAAAGTAATATTTAATTAGGCAGAATTGGCAGGTAGTAGAGTGCAAACAGTAACATTCATGGTTTAATTGCTGCACTAACTACAGTCTGTTGCTACGAGCTTGAATTTGTTTTTTTCACTGACACATCTAAGAAAATATTAACAAATAAGTGACTGCCTTTGAGCCCAGCCAATTAAAGCTGGCCCTCTGTCTCCATGTCCGTATTAAAATTCTGAACAGGACGAGGGGCCTCAAATCAAGTTGTGCTTCAGGCCCCACACAAGCTTGCGCCGGCCCTGGTGGACCCTTTGAATTCAGAACTATGTTGTCACTCAAAAGCCCATAAAATATGAAAAAGTTTGAGGCTTCATGTGGGAAAATGTGGAAAAGTTCAGCAAGCGGGAAATTTTGTACCAAACTAAACTAAACTTTGAAGAGTATTAATTTCAAAGCTCCTGCAGCTGAACTTCTCTCTGAATCTAATTTACATTTTCAACGCTGGGTTGGTTAGAACCTTCAGCATAATGTCCTTATGCTCAAGGTCCTTTACTTTAGATTTTTTTTTTGGTATTTAATATTCAAAAATCATGACAGCGAAGATAATTCACTTTTAAATAAATACATTTGAACAAGACGCTCCTCCAGGAGCAGCGAGCCTCCCGTGCCGGTGCTCCCTGGGCTGGACTGGACAGTGGAGGCGGGCTGCTCCCCGGGGCGAAGGGGGCGGAGCGGCTCCGCTCACCGGGCGGCGTCAGCCCTACAAGACGGGACGGAGCGGCAGAGGCAGGCCGACAGAGGCACGCGTTTCCCCGGGCTGGTGTCACCGAACTGCCGCAGCGGACTTCAGGTGAGGACCTGTTCTGGCTTATTACGGCTTTATTACCGCGGCACATATCCCGCTCTGTATCAGCTGTTTCCCAGTGGAAATAAGTATATATATATATATATATATATATATATATATATATATATATATATATATATATATATATATATATATATATATATATATATATATATATATATATATATATATATATATATATATATATATTTAATTAACAATGTCGCAGATCTCTGGTTAAGAATCGCTGGTAAAATGAGCGTTAGATGAGCATACAGCACCAATATCCAACGTAGAGATGTTGATGTCCTGGTTATGTGAGCAAAGCTGGTGTTTTTGCCTCTGGCGGCTGGACCTGGGGTGGGACAGCCAGAGAAGAGCAGAGCTGTACCTGTCCCAGGACAGACAGGATGATCCTCACCCCTCAGACACTACAAAGACCCTGCCTGGACCACGAGCATCGCTGCTGCTGCTGCAGTGGTTGGACAGATGAACATGTCCTCTGACTCTGACACCACCCAGACTGTTTTCTCTACATCAGCTGTTTCTGATCTAGAGGTGATCAGCTGGACAGGGTGCTTCAGTGGTGACTTCTGCTAGAGGTGAACTAAATTTGCTCCGACCCAGTCAGACATCCAGTGTGAACCCAATGTGGGGCTGTTGTCATTGACGCCAGAGAACTAGAGGGCAGGTAATTCCCCCTAAAAACAGGGACATCTAGTGGCAGTAAGATGCACACCTTCTCTGAGTATTTCACATGCCCCCCAGTTGACAGACTTAATAGAAAGCCTCTGATGTGGTCTGTTTTCCTGAACTTGGCGGCCTAGTGGTTAGAGCAGGGTGTGTGCATCCTTAGGAGGCTGCAAATTACCCCCCCCCCCCCCCCACACACACACACACACAGTGGCAGCCCACCGCTCCCTAACAGATGGGTTACATGCAAATGACACATTTCATTGGAATGCACAAAATGTTGCAATGACTAATTAAAATGATGATGATTACTTAAAGAACAAAAAGCATTACAGATGCTTAAATCCACCGATGGACGATTGGATTAGGCCGATTTTCCCTTGATTGGGGATCAGCGGGTCCTGTTTATTGAATTTAACAGACCTAAGAGGACGTCATCGGGGTTTTTTTGTCTGTAAACGCAACAGTCACGAGCGTGCACTCTGGTCTACTTCTCTGAGACAAATCAAAGTCAAAGCTTAGTGACGTATCCTTCGATGCATAAATGAGAGGATTTTGTAATTCCCTCAAAACTACCCACTCTGTCAATAACCTTCAACACAGTTTTCTTCTTACATATGTTGCTGTCTACTGAAAAAAAAAACAAAGTCCAAAGAAAATATGAAAGTGGCATCAACCTGGAAACCCTTTTCAATGCATCACTGGCTGAACGTGCAGCCACCATCAAGAAAAACAAATAAAAAGGCTGTTGGGACATTCAGTTCCACTCCGCTGCTAAATTTATGTTACTGTACAAACCAGTTGAAATTTAGGCTGCACGATCAACCATGGACTGAATCCAGTCCATTTTTCATTTAATTAGCGCTGATGGTTTAGGTTAAATAGTAAAAAACACTAAAGTAGAAAGAATGCATTAACATGACCTTTTTTTTGGCTGGCTAAGTCAGTAGTTTGTAGCAGCCACTGCCTTGGCATTGTTGTCTGAATGGTATTTGGAGATGTAAAAAAAATAAAATGTGTTCATTATTCAAATAATGTGGGTAACAGTATAACTGTGCTACATAAGACCCAGTTTCATGCTCCCATAATGCCTTTGTCACGGGTGGTTTGTGAAATGTTTCTAGCCCTTCGCCACCTGCATGTGTGACGATTCTCACGCGCCTCTTTTTGACTATTCGGCCATCACGTTTGCATGCCCTCCCTTAAACTGAACTCTCGTTTGTTTGCCGTGCTGCAGCTTAATTAGAGCATGCAAAGAAGGGCCGGGCAGATTTAGACACAGAGAGGTCTGGATTGAGTGTGGCTGACACGCTTCGGGTCCTAAACGTAAGACAACAGCTTCGTTTTTCAGGCAGGCCTTCACAGCTCTGTTGAGAGCAGCAGGTTTAAGGGGGCGGGGCCTTCTAGCCGACCGCACCTTCTTATGCTAATGTTGCTGTCTTTTGAGATTGATGGCAAAACCAACAAGCCAACATGGTCTCGAAATACTAGTTCCCTGCAGCAGGTGCTAACTTAAATAAAAAATATTGGAGGAGAAATTTTACATAATCATAAAAAAAGCGACCTGTTCAGGACTTTTCTTTGTGCTTTGGTCACATCGTTGCTTGGGTACAGAACATCAACAACATGAGCGGATCGCTTTATTACCAGTACAATATGAGGTTAAAGTCTGAATCTTAAAGAAAGCAAGATGTGTAGATTGGACCCCGTAGACGTGACTGGCTCACAGATACTCTAGAAGGGTGTTGGTCATTTCACTCCTTCACCACTTTGGTTCGCTTGCGGTTTTCAAATCAGACGTTTTCACACCATCAAAGCATCCAATCCGATCCAGGGGGACAGTGTGCTTCGACAGCCAATGGTCTAAAGTAAATTTCTGTATTCTTCTCATATTTTACTGTCAGATCATGTGGTTTTTGTGATACAGATAAATTATATCTACAGGTAAGCAGTCCCGTGACATCATTTTGGTTTGATCTGGGATAAACTGAACTGATCTGGGATAAACTGAGCCGGAGCTACTGTCAACCATATTCTAGACCCTGTTTTCCATCTGTGCATTTGAATTAATAGTCTCTTATTTGTTTGGAGACAAACTGTGACTGTAAGATATCTTCCTTTTCATCATGCAATGCTTGTTATCAGGTGTACCTCGGTGGAACGGCTCTCGTCTCTTTAATGGACTCTCTGCAGCTAAAAGCCCTCTCCATCAAAACCCAGATGAATCAAAATCAGGACAGGGTCCTCTCACTGCCTCCTGTTTCTGGAACTGTACCTCCCCATTAGTACTTAGGTTTTATGCAATGTAATACGATGCCAAGGTGCAGAAACTCTGCCTCTTCAGCCGAGCTGCACATGCAGGCAGTTTTATCTGGAAGCAGGAGCCTTTAAGAGATGATGCTCTCCGTCAACTCAGGTTTGGCCTTTTTTGACCGAACCTGGTTGAAGAAATCCCAGGTTGCAGTTCACTAAAACTGATCTTTGATCTCAAACCTCAGCTCGTGAGAGTGATTATCCGGTAGTAGAAGGTTTATCAAAACATTTCAGCCTGCAACAAGCAGATATAGATCGAATCCATCTTTTAGATGGAGCCATTGAATAACCTAACAGAGGAACTGTGGTAGATATCTGTTTACACAAGCTGACATTCCTTTCTGTGACTACCATTAGAAAATGATGCCAGGTCTGATGAAGGCTGCAATACTTATATTAGTATTGATGAACCCATAAAGGTCTCCAGACCGCCGGAGCTGCAGAAGCTTGTTTTGAACACAGCCAGCCTGTGGCTTCCTGCTGCAGTAATGCTCCGGGCTGAATGAGAGGATCCTACCATAGTCTGTCTTTCCCATTTGAAGACAAAAAAAAAAAAAGCGTAGAATAGCTGGGGTGCTGTTCCATCCGGCTTTGACCCGGATGAATTTGCACCGCCTTGACGTAATCCACCGTCAGGAGGAGGAACCTGACGGCAGCGCTGCAGTCTGTTTCAGGACGGATGCGTCAGCAGGCCTGAAACTGTTGTCTCTCCCACAGGTCGTCAGCATGACTGAGAAGGTGAGCGCCGAGGAGATGGAGGAGATCAGGGAGGGCTTCCAGAAAGTGGGTGAGTGAACGTTCAATATGCAGATCCCGCAGATACGCCATGGCGCTTTGGTTTGGGGCACAACAGCTGATGAGCATGTGTGAGTCTGAGGACAAGCTCAGAGCCAGATGTGAGAGAATTTATTGTTGGCCCTGCTAAGGATGGGTCTGAGCCTTAATGTGAGTTCATCTTTTATAGCAGTGTTATTAAATAAATTCATTAATAACTCATAGAAATGGGTTTATTGTGAAGAAACAGTTCTATGTGAAGAAGAAATGGAATTAATAACCTTTCACAAGGTTGGTCTTTGAGTTAAGAGATCTGTGACCAATCTCTGTACATTGTCCAGATATAGAAAGTTCATTGTGTGTTCCTGTTCCAAGCTTTTTGGATCATTTTCCTATTGAAAAAAACAACAATGACTACCCATTATCCATTTACAGGTAGTTTCTAACAGATCTTTTCGTACTGAAAATATGCCACATATTCCAGAGTCAATGACGCGGTTCTAACAAGGTTCCCTGGGCATCCCGAAGTCAAAAGGCCCACAGCAAGATAGAACCCCCTCTGTACTGTACGGTTGACATGATTAGCACAATCTTCATCTCATCTGATCAAAGCACACAATTCCAGTTAAAGTCCCAGTGATGATTAGCAAACTTCGCATATGTTTACATCTGTGATGGCAGGAAAGAAAACACTTTTCCTCGCATATCATGGTTGTCATAGAAACTCGGTGACCCTAGGAGGTCACCCTTTGCGGTAGTTTTCTAACTGCGAGCTCTGGGGATTGTTGTTTGACCTCCTTTACCCTCCTCCTCCTCCTCACCGTGGGTGCCTTCCTGTCTGTGCCGGCAGCACTACTGAGCGCTCATCGTCTGACAAACATGCGGCTGCAGCGCTTTTATCAGCATGTTTCCAAACAGCCTGTGTGGCACTGAGCCTTCTTTTACTCCCCCACCGTGTCTAGATGTGGACGGCAGCGGTTACATCTGCGCCTCTGAGCTGGGCGATCTGTTCCGGGAGGTGGGCTGTCCGCTGCCTGGGTACCAGATCCGGGAGCTGCTCCAGAAACTGGACCGGGACAAAGACAGCCGCATCGACCTTGAGGAGTTCACGGCTGTAGGTAACGCTAACTAACTAACTAACTAACTAACTAACTAACTAACTAACTAACTAACTAACTAACTAACTAACTAACTAACTAACTAACTAACTAACTAACTAACCAATCTCAAAATCTCCTGTTTTTTTTTTTTTACTGTATTTAAGTCATAGAAATTGTCACTGACCGTTTCTGTGACTGATGGGTAATTCCTGGCAGGAACGGCATCTATCTTACAAAAACACTTTGAAATCTACGCAGAGATGGATGCAAAATGTAATCAATAGTGAATGACAGCTTATTAAAACATGCCCAGAGAAACACAGGTGTGCCATATTGTCGTTCACAATGTTTTTGGTTAATACAAACGGACCCATTGTGACCTGTAACGTCCTATCAGGAGAGCAGCCCCACACCATCACGCTGCCGCCACCATGTTTCGTCCTTTGGCATGTTCCTCTTAAGGCGTGCTGCGTTAGTTTAAAACCTGCTGTAACAGGAAGCACACAGAATCATTTCCCAAAGCTCCTGAGCTATTCTTTGGGCAAATGTGAGACGTGCCTTTGTGCTCTGTTGTTGCTTTGCCTCGAAACTCGCATGGACACTGTGCTCCATAATCACCAGGACAGAGGCAACTGAGGGCTGCTTTGCATTAACCTGACTCCGCCAGATGGATTTGCTCCGCATATCCATCTGGAAACCTTCCGTTGAAGTAATTTTGGGAAGGGGCGAAAATACTGGTTAGCTGATTGGCCTATGTTGGTGACAGACAGGCCAAATAAACCAATCAGATCAACGAAGCATATGACGTACTCGTCAACATGCTTCGTCGTCGATTTGGTACGAGTGACGACGAAAACACAACCACAAGCCAAGTTACTCTTGCTGCTGCAGGTAAAGGCTCGTTAGCTCAGCAAATAAATACTCTGTTATGCCGATAAAACTTGCTCGATAGCCACGCTAACGCTAGTTTCATCGGCTGAAGCCGCCATGTTCTTTAGACTGAACTGTCGCGCTTCTCGTTGCGTCACACCTCAACCCACCTCAAAGCCAACGCTGATTGGACGTTCGTTTGGTGAACGGCTCCAAATTTTCTTTAACGGAGAGTAGCCAGACTGATCTGCAAGTGAAACCTTGAAAGCTCGCGAGATCTGGATGGCCTCACGAGGCTAGCTTTGCATTAAATAACTGCTTAAAAATAATAAACTGTCTGACCTTTTTACATTTTCTGCTTTTCATATGTATGATATAATTAGCATTAAAGAATAATTTTGAACAAATTTTGACCCAGGGTTTTGCTACATGCTACTTAGTGTTTTTCTAGCGAGACAGAAAACTCTAAACCAGGTCAAACTGTGAAAATGTGTCCTGGGGATTTGTTCCTCAAGGCGGCAGCAGCCCTTAAAAATTGCCCGAATGTGAGTAGAACCTAAGGGTGCGGTCTTGGTATAGTGGAATGCTTACTGTTTTGGACTTGGCTGGCCCCTCACTGATGGAGACGCCACTAATCTCGTGACGTGTGTTTCTGCGGCGCCTCTAACTTGTCGGACCCGTGTTGCTTCTGATCGTTCAGATCTTCCGGGATATGAAAGACGACCGCATGGCTCAGGGTTTCAGGAAAGCCCTGAGCAAGAAGGAAGGCGTTGTGTCCATCAAGGGCACCAGCGAGCTCTCCAGTGAGGGAACCCAGCACTCCATCTCAGGTTGGTACTGCTGCGCCTTTTAGGCCACACCGTGAGTTTTTAAAGCGCTACACGCGAAGTGACGTGAGACCTGACCTCAATTTCAGAGCAGGAGCGCTACGCCTTTGCCAACTACATCAACACCGCTCTGGAGAAGGACCCGGACTGTAAACACTGTCTGCCCATTGACCCTAACACCGGACATCTTTTCAAAGCTGTGGCCGATGGCATTTTGCTTTGGTAAACCTCAGCCGCCGCTTCCTTTTCGCCCCCCCCCCCGTAGGCCTTTGCTCTCAGCTTCTAAACGCCCGTGCTGTTTCCTCTCATTCGCTGCTGCAGCAAACTCATCAACCTGTCCGTTCCTGACACCATCGACGAGAGGACCATCAACAAAAAGAAACTCACCGCCTTCACCACGCACGTAAGACTCGTCCAGATGCACGTTAACTCAACTCTGTGATTCCAACTTGAATGCAACAGTGACATTGCACCCCCCCCCCCCCCACTGACTTTGGACCAACAGGAGAACCTGAACCTGGCTCTGAACTCAGCGTCGGCCATCGGGTGCCAAGTCATCAACATCGGCGCTCAGGACCTGAAGGAGGGCAAGCCTCACCTGGTGCTCGGCCTCCTCTGGCAGATCATCAAGATAGGACTGTTTGCAGACATCCAGCTGAGCCGCAACGAAGGTGCGGTACGGGCGAACGGGCCGCGTGCCCCGCAGCAGCAGAGAGATGCAGAGTTTCATTTTGTAATTTTTATTTCCTGCCGTTTCGCAGCCCTTGCGGCACTGCTGGAGGAGGGGGAGACCCTGGACGTGCTGATGAAGCTCAGCCCTGAAGAGCTGCTGCTGCGGTGGGTCAATTTCCATCTGAAGAGTACTGGCATGTCCATATCCAACTTTTCAGGCGATATTAAGGTGAGGAAACTGCAGGGCTCCCATTAGTTCATGTTTCCCTGCTGCTGTTGCTGGGTTAGTGCAGGACTTTTTTGGAAGTTCTGCTCTCATTTTCTCTTTTCAGTGCCAGTGTTCTTAACATAATGCATAATCCGTGGTGGCTTGTTTGTATGGATTTGATGGTGGCGGCCATCTTGTTCTGTGCTCTCTTGAAAAACTGTTTTTATTTATATTTTTTACCTTCATTGAGGCTTTTGGAAGAATTCCTGCTTTGCATATAAGGACCATGTTATAAAGACTGTATGAAACCTGTGTGGTTTGCTGGAATGCTGACTTCTTGTACTGCTCCGTAAAGTTGACTGATTAGGAGCTGGAAACGTGCACTGTGTTGGAAACGGGACATTTTCGTCACATCCCACTGAGCGTCTGTGTTTTCCCTGCAGGACTCCAAGGCGTATTTCCACCTGCTGGAGCAGATCGCTCCAGATGGCAGCAAAGAGGACGTTCCTCGGATTGAGATCGACATGACCGGCCTCTATGTGAGTACGCGTCTGCGGCCGCCTGCTTTCATCTTCCTTTACCGTAGGGACAATATATCAGTCACCCAAAGCTGATGGACACGCACAACAGAAAGGGGTAGTTGTGCCACGGGAGTCAAGCGTCAGTCTATCTGCGGGTTCAGACTAAACTCAGCTTTGGATGTTTATTTATTTGGCCCGTTCTGGGCGAATGGAGGCCGTTTATCTTCTTCCTGCTTCCTGCAGGGTTATTTTAAACTCGAGTTATCATTCCCACTGGAGCGTCTATCGTGGGCTTGCTCTGTTTGTTCTGAGCAGGATTTTAGTATTTACTTCACCCTCAGGTTCCCTCAGAGGGCCAGTGAACTACTTTGTAGAAATAATAAAACTGAGGTTTCAAAATGTAATTTCAACATGGCAGGACAAAGTCCTGAAAAAATTTATATATATATATATATATATATATATATATATATATATATATATATCCATCCATCCATCCATTTTCCAAACCGCTTAATCGCTCATGGGGTCGCGGGGGGTGCTGGTGCCTATCTCCAACGTTCACTGGGCGAGAGGCGGGGTAGACCCTGGACAGGTCTCTATATATATATATATATATATATATATATATATATATATATATACACCGATACACAAACACACATGCATACCCACCAACATTTGAGAGTTTATGTACATAAACTCTCAAATGTGTACCTACATCCCTACTAATATTTGGAGAAAAGTCCCTCGGCAAGTTGCAAAGAACCCTCATAGCCTGGTTTCTGGCTGGAGGTTGGACCACTCTTTAGACATTAGAGTTTATTTAAATGTGTGGATTTGCTGGCAGTGACTCTGCATTTAGATGGAGTTGGTAAACATTCACATGGTTCGAGCTTGAGGCCAGTCTAGAAGATCCACGCTGGCCTGATTTATTGGGTTTAGGTTGAGCGTTGGTTTGAAGCCAACTTAAGAGGTCGACCTTCTGCATCATTCCATGCGCTCTGTGATGCGGCCGTACCGGTGGCAGTGAAACATCCCCTCAGAAGGGTACTGTCACCACCATGCTTGACAGGTGACACAGTGTATTTTGGTTTGGCATCTGAAGGCATTTGCCTTCTGCAGATTTCAGTTGAGTTTGAAGGTTTGGATTTTCGTCTTAGCTTGGGTTCATGCTGATGTTAAACGCTTTTCACTGCGGACACTGACTCTGGCGTTTTGGCACCTCGCAGTTTACGATAGATATGTTTTCTCTGAAACCTGCTGAGGGACATTTAACCAGTTATCACAGTAAGTATGTAATTGTACTAAGCTAGTACAATTACACCAATGATTCTTCTCTTTAAACTTCATTGAACTTATATTGTCGGCCCACCTTGAAAAAATTGCTCAAATGTATCAAAGACATTTATGACGCATATAGCATTCCAACTCAACAAGTGCCATTTTTCTTTTCATTGTCCATCTTAAAAAGTGTCACAATTGACAAAAATGTATATAAAATGGACCAGAAGTGGCGTGGGGTTTGGAGATTTTTTCACATCTCTAGTGGCTCATTTGTAACACAGTAGGCTGACAGGAAGAGGGGGAGAGACATGCGGCTAAGGACCGCGGGTCGGAGTCGAACCTGGGTCGACTGCGTCAAGGACTAAAGCCTCCGTACATGGGTCGTGTTTTTTTTAATGGAATCTTAATAGACCTACATCTTTGAAGCGGCCGTTTATTCCATGTTATTTTCTCCTGGGGCACTTCTTCGTTGCTCTTAAACATGACATTGCTTTTGTTGCATCAGGAGAAAGAGCTCAAGAAGAGAGCCGAATGTTTGCTGAAACAGGCCGACCGGCTGGGCTGCCGTCAGTTCGTGACCGCCACCGATATCGTGACTGGAAACGCCAAACTCAACCTGGCCTTCGTGGCCACGCTCTTCAACAAATACCCGGCGCTCTCCAAACCCGAAAACCAGGACTGGTATCTTGAGAGTAAGCACGGACTCTTAACAAAACCCTGAAAAGTTTTCCCGCCTTTGTCCAGACTTGGGGCGGACTTCATCCTTTCTGCTGGTCTGTGTCTTAGGTGAGACGAGAGAGGAGAGGACCTTCAGGAACTGGATGAACTCGCTGGGAGTCAATCCACACGTTCACTACATCTATGGGTCAGTGCCTCTCTTTCTGCTGCAGGGAGGTTCTTTGCTTCACAGCCTCACCGACGTCTGTGTTTGTGTTTGTGTTTGCATGCAGAGATCTGCAGGACGCCATAGTGATTCTGCAGTTATATGAAAAGATTAAAGTGCCGGTGGACTGGGACCACAGAGTCAACCATCCTCCCTACAAGGGAGTAGGAGGAGGCCACTTGAAGAAGGTGAGCGCAGAACACAGAAGGACTTCAGATTTCGTCCCTGACTTCAAACGGGACTAGATCTGCATGGGTTTTCTGCCCTTCTCTTTAACAGATTGAAAACTGCAACTACGCCGTGGAGCTGGGCAAGACCAAAGCCGGGTTCTCCCTGGTGGGAATCGGAGGCCAGGACCTGAACGAGGGAAACGAGACTCTCACCCTGGCGCTGGTGTGGCAGCTGATGAGGAGGTGATTGAACATTTCACTTTCCGGCTCGTAGTGAGTGTTCAACTTCAACCGAGGGCGCTGTTATTGCTGTACAGTACAGGACAGGTAGGGGGCGCTGTTTGTCCAGCTTTGGGTGGGAGTAGTGAGGCGTAGAGGTAAGGGTAGGCTGCTGCACCGTTTCAGACAACTTGAAACATGAGAACTTTACGGAAAATCTGAAATCAGCTTTGAATTTGTGTCATTTTAATTTCAAAACACCCCGAAATCAGTGATGGTGAAGGCTGATAATAGCATCTAACATATTGCAGGTACACTTTGAACGTGCTGGAGGACCTCGGAGACGGAGAAGTGGCTGGAGAGGATTTGATCATCTCGTGGGTCAACAAGACTCTGAAGGAAGCCGGCAAGAGTTCCTCCATCAAAAGCTTCAAGGCAAGTGACACAAACTGGCCGACCGGAGACATTCAGCATGTTGCAATGATATTACCTTCTGCACAGTGTTTACGTTACAACCACAGACTTTTATGTATTTCGTGCTTTTGGTTTCAGCCCTTTTTACTCCGATACCCTGAAATAAAGCTCTCTAAAGCCCTTTAATAGTTTGATGACCTCTAAAGTCTAACTTTAGAGGTCATCAAACTATTAAATAGCCTCCACCTCTGTCTCATTTCCTTAGAGCTTTGTGGCAGAGCCTCAGTGAACAGTGTCATAAGGCCCAGGAACAGCTATGGGTCGTCCCAAAAGGTTGTCAGAAGCCATGTAGGGATACAGCAAATATGTTGAAAAAGATGCTCCGGTCAGATTAGACCAGAATTCAATGTTTGGCCGACATGCACAACGCTGTGGGGCTTAAGCAGGTTACTGCAAGTCACTTTGACTAATTTGTTGGGTTCTTTTCTTTGCTCAGGATAAGGCCATCAGCACCAGTGTTCCAGTTCTGGACCTGATCGATGCCATTCAGCCTAAGAGCGTGAACGCCGACCTGGTGAAAAGAGACGACCTGTCAGATGAAGATAAACTGGACAATGCCAAGTAATCACCTGCAGTGCATTTCTCTCGTTTCAGGTCTTAAACGCGATAAAGCGGTGGGGCCAGAACCCCAGAGATAAACCAATAATTACTTTTACCATGTGACTTTTGCTTAGTGCGACGTCTCCATACTGACCCTTCATTTAAATCTCCCTTGCCCCAGGTACGCCATCTCCATGGCTAGAAAGATTGGCGCTAAAGTCTACGCCCTACCCGAGGACTTGGTGGAAGTCAACCCCAAAATGGTGATGACCATCTTTGCCTGCCTGATGGGGCGGGGCATGAAGAAGGCTTAAAGGAGCAGCGAGCGCAGACACACACACACACTTACACGCACGCATGCACACACACATAGGGACTGTTTCCGCCTGCTGAGACATTAAGACAGTGAACGTGGGTGTATTTTTTTTTTTTTCAGTGTAGACATTTGTTCTGATTTCCTGTCTTTAAACTGAAACACGATGCAAAAGCTGAAATGTCAAGGGCAATAAAAAGTCTTCCTGGCTTCACATTCAGGTTTACCTTTATCGTTAATTGCTCGATGTCACTCGGAGCAGAGCTTAGGTCAAACATCAGAGGCCACACATGAGACCACATGCCGACCCGCTGAGAAAAGAAGAAAGGGTGTCTTTAATTGAAAAGGTTGGGACACATGGTTAACATTTGAGCGATTGCTTTTCAGCTTACGTTTCTGGGATGGGAGTTTTCTCCTTTTCTTGTCTTGATATTTTTCAGTTTTTCCTGTGAGGCTCCAAAAATGTCCTGCGCGTCGCTGCTTTGTCACCTCTGCTGTGCGCCAGCCTGTTCGCAGGATGAGCCTTTATCATAATTAAGCCATAATAATCCTCACAGAATGTCTTTTGTTGCAGAATTTGCAGCCTGACAGGAGCCTTTTTAGGGGGTTTATAAACTGGAAGCCATATGCATACACATATAGCCTTTTTCTTGGGGGGGCAGGGGGTTACGGCACTAGTGGCTCATTTTCTTCAAAGTATGCTGACAGGAAAGGGGGTTTTGACAGAGGGGGAAGACATGGAAGCCATTTACTAGGATGCCCGATTACATTGGGATAAGAGTAGGATGGATCCATTGTAAATTAAGACTGAAAATATTCAACCACATATATCCAAAAGATGTGCTTAGAGTTGTATCTTAGAAAGACACATGGATAAAACCCAAGCCTGGGTGTTTTTTCTTAAAGCAAAAGTCTGTTACTCTGTGTTTCCAACTGCTGCGATTATCATAGGAAACTACAATAATACAGTAAATTAGTCCAAGCTGATGCGAATGTTGCTTCTACATCTACCACTTCATTTATTACCTCGCCGCCTCACACTCTGTGTAAAGACAAGGTGGAAAAGTGAGATGAATTTACAATCAAATCATGAGCAGATGCTGCAGCCCAGTGTGCATTGCTGCTTCTCCATACATTCCCCTTCCTCTGTAACCTGGCATAACATTCGCCACAGTTTGCTGCCTTCCAATCACTGAATCGTGATGCAAACAGCTTTAAACTCCTCTGTACTCCAACTATATATCCAAAGGTGACTGTGTACAATCAGATCTCTTGTGTCAAATAAATACATTATTTTTCAATTTGTCTTGATGCGCTTCTTTGCATAATTGTGTACAAATATGCTACTTGAACATGTAAATGTGTTCCATACACTGTATTCAGTAAAGCTGGAATTGTTTGCTAAAAAAAAAAACAATCACAACGATCCACTGCAGTAATCAGGCCCTCCTCTCACCAGATTAGCTTTACGAGATTTTCACGACATTCAGACTTTTTTGAATCAGGGTAAATTATTTCAAACATGTGACAGCAGCGACAGCCCTACCATGCTTTTGGTACGCGTTTTTTTTTCTTGCATCTCTCATGCTCAACCTATCGCAGGGACACAGCACAGTTAAATTGCTGCGCCTCCAGCATCAGTTCAGGAATCTATCAGCATCATGACAGGATGCTATTGTTTGGGCTTCTGCCCAGACTGAAGTGCAGTGCTGGGTGTTTGGTTGTTTTTTTGTGCAGTACCGTCACCCTGCTACCCATTCTACGCAACGTATCACTGCGAGTGCACTCAGAATGAATCATGCATGTCAAGTTCACAATGATTAGTGTTTTTCAGTAATCCCACACAGGCTCTGAAGTAGGGGTAGGCATTTATCATTATCGGGAAGATTTTCTTACCATAAGAATTTCTCTTTGTCATGACAACGACAAAATCCAATTAGTGGTGTCTGAAAACCCCAGAAATTGCACGTATTGGTGGTATTGTAATTTAACTTTTTTTGCACTTATGGTTCCTTGAGAGCTGTAATAATTATCATTAAATTCAAAAATCGAATTAATTGGATTGACTGTGTGGAGTTTAGTAACTCAAACAAAATCACACTACTTTATGTAGCTAGTGTCCTGATGAAGCCTTTTTGAATTTTGCATTAATATGTTATATTATTAAATATATAATTTTAAGTACAGCATTTGCCTTTCTATAATTAATGTGACATGCAGTCGACTGCAAGAAGCTGTACATAGTATTTTAGTGTTATCACAATAATACCACAATATATCGTGATAAAATTTAAAGTCTGTGTCGCCCACCCCTACTCTGATGCATGGAAAGTTGATGTGTAAGAATCCTGCTGCAACTATTCACTTATTGTATTACAAAACTACTTGAGGCCCTACTTGCACTCTTTCCTCCCCTTTCTCCCTAATCATTAATAAAAAATATGCTTCTATCGATAAAATATATAAAAAGGTCTGTAGAAATCCCGCCTTCCCAACATCCAGTCTGCATCCACAATTTGGAGATGTAAGCTCTCCTCCCCACCTAGGAGACCTCTTCTTTAACAGGAAGGTGCAGAGCATTTACAGTCTCTATATTTAGGTAACAATTATTTCATTTATTTTGATTTGGGAGGGCATTGCCGGACCTCATGCACATTAAAGCTGCCATGCCAAAAGCATTCTAAAGTAACTTAGATTCAATCTTTGCAAAAGGCCAGCAGCTGCTACTTCTTCAAATCCTGTGATGAAGTCCTGCAAGAGCTCCAGGCCCACACGTCACACATAAGCCAGGACTGTTGCCGGCAGGTTCCTCCAAACCCCACCAGCGACCCGGATATTCTTCCACCACAAAGATGAATCCCAATGATCTCATTTCCTTCATAGAACCAAATCACCAAGCTTGAAAGAACGGGTGAAAAATAATGAAAGCTTTTACTCTACATGAATGAGAGTTTCCCACTTGCTGGTACCCATAAATCAGTGTTGCTCTCCTCTGCTCAGCCTTACTCTTTAACTGTTAAACAAAAGAAAGAGAAAAAATCTTGCTTTCCATACGGAGCTTAAATAATATTTCTCAACAGACATATCTAGATGTTTGCATCAAGACATTTCTCCGTCTCAGTAACGAGGAGAGAAAATGAACATGGAGATACGATGGCAGCCCAGAGGCCACTTCAGACAAGGTTCTTGAATTCAGATGAGCTTGGTGGTTAAAAAGGAACACACACACACACACTTACAATTTACAATTTAAATGATGCTTTTTGAAGTGTACCACGTGATCATCCCTTTTATTGGTTACATTTGGCCGCTTCATCCATTTCAGCCGTCCTCTGAGTGTTCGTCTGTCCATTATGACGACTGTGATGAGAGGCTAAAAAAAAAGCTGCTCACAGGAAGCGAGGTGGAACGCAGCTGAGCTAAACATGTCAACTGATATGGAGACCTGACCAAGCAAACATCTGGAGGAAAGAGGATTGATCAGGTTGGTCAACTTGTCCTGAATCTGTTTGTTGTTTTCTGCCCATCAGCTGGTTGCTGTGGCGATGTGGTGCAGCGTGACCTTTCCTTTTCTGACTCCTGGTGTGTCTGAGTGTCTCTTTGATTTGAATATGACTGGCAGCTTGCTTTTGCCCTCGTTTTGACTAAAGTCGGACATCTTTAGTGTACGCCCGACTGTCTGGTGTTTTGTTTCTAAAACTAGATGTAAATGAAGAGGACCATGCTGTGTTTTTGTTTGTGCAGCATGACGGGTCCGCTGCACGATTCCCACAGGCTTTCGGTAAAAACATGGACAGAGGAGGAGAGTGACCGTGCTGAGAGCACACTTAGCAGGTACAGACAGAAACACATGGATCCACCCAAACACACACATACACCCACACACAAGGTCTTTTAAAAGAAGACGTGTGCTCGCTGTGCCTTTATCTGCTGTTGTGTATAAGTGTAGCGTGGATTTGTGCTGGTTGAAATCACACAATATAATCTAATAGGTAAATCCGTCTCATCGTTAACTAAACTATGAATCAGTCTGATTTGAATTTTTTCCTTTTATCACTGAACAATCAATTATTGTCCATTTTAAAAGCCCAGGAGTCAATCTATTTCCCAGCACAGCAACAAATATCAGAGGTTGCACCAACCAAAACTCTAACCGAAGCCTACCGCTTATGGTCACTGTCCATTTGGAGTTTTCTGGCTAAGCCTTAACTCCTGAGATGCTGCCTCCACAACAGGTTATTTCCTTATGATGCCATCTAATTTGCGAAGACCACCAGTCCCATCTGCAGAAAACCCCTGTACAACCCCTTTCACTCCATACCAAACAGTTGCAATAATATTGTTAGACATAAAAGCTTCCCCTTTTTCCATTCAAACACAGCAACAACAAAACATTCATTTTGGTTTTCTTGAACAACAAGACATTTCTAAAGAAATTAAGCTCTTTGTCCCTAAATGCCTTTGCATACTGCTATCTGTACTCTTTTTTGAATAATGTCTTCTTCCTTACCGAGTGGCCCTTCAGATCCATATTGGTACAGGACTCATTTCACTGTGGATAACGACACTTTTATGTACTCCAGCCAGCCTCTTGACCATGGTGTTGGCCTCGAGGGTTGATTTTTACAGTTTGTACAGAGACACATTGACCTCTGAGACACAGACCCTGCGTTCTTCCTGAACAGTAGGATGGCTTTTTAAGCAAACATATGATTACTTGAAGGAAGCAGTTCAATATCTCACAAAAGTGAGTGTACCCTTTAGATTTGTGTAAATATTTTTCTTATATCTTTTCATGGGAGAACACTGAAGCTATTATATTTTGATAAAGTTAAAAGTAGTCACTGTGCAGCTTGTATTTGCTGTTGCGGTTTCTTCAAAGTAATTTGACACACAACCATTAATGTGGAAACTGCTGGTAACAAAAGTGAGTACACCCCCAAGGGAAAATGTCCAAATTCTCAATAGTGTGAATAGTTTGTGTGACCACCATAATTTTCCGTCACTTCCTAAGCTTCTTTTGGCTTGGAGTTCACCAGAGCCTCCCAGTTTACCCCTGGAAACTTTTCCTAACATATCATGATCTTGGAGTCCTGTTCCATTCCTTCATGATAATATCAACGAGTTGCGAGAGGCCTTTGGCTCCTCCACCTACCGTTTGAGGACGTTAATAGGTTTTAGGTCTGGAGACATGCTTGGCCAGTCCAGCAACTTTACCCTCAGTCTCTTTAGCAAGGCAGTGGTCATCTTGGAGGTGTGTTTGGGGTCATTATCATGTTGGAGTATACTGCCCTTGGGCCCAGTTTCTGAAGGGATGCTCTGCTTCAGTAGGTAACAATACATCAGAATCAGGTTTAATCACCAAGTTGCTTCATACAACAAGGTATTTGACTTACGTTCCACTTTGCTATCATTGAAGACATTTTAGGTACAATATAAATAAAAGGTAAATGTTGGCATTCATGGTTCTCTTAATAACCTCTATGGCTCCACATCCAGCAGCATTCATACCCCCACACACCCAAACTATGACACTCCCACCACCACGCTTAACATGCTTGTCCTTGTACTCCTTACCTGGTTGCCACAACACCCACCTGACGCCTTCTGAACCAAATAAGTTTCACATGAACCCTTTAACCTCTGCAACTATGCTGGCAGGACTCATATGTCTATGTTCAAACGACAACCACTGAACAGGACGCTTAGCACGTGTTCAGCTCCTTAGCTTCTTTGGTCAACCATGGAGAACCCTGTTGTGAGAGGAAACTGTTCTGTTAAACTGCTGTATGGTCCTGGCCATCACGCTGCAGCTCAGTTTGAGGGTGTCCCTCGGGTGGGAAAATAGCTTATTGGGCACAATGGGGACATGTTAGAGATGTTCTCACTATTGTGAGATACTTTATATTGGAGACGTGGTATTAAAATACATTCACAGGTTTAATTCAACTGCTGTGAATGAACCTATTAGGAACTTGTAGAGGAAGTATTCCCTTTGATTGATGCCCCAAGTTTAGACATAATAAATATATCCTTAGTAAATGGATATGTAAGTATGTGGATATTGACAGGCTATTAAAGTAGCTGTTATTAAACCTGTACTTAAGAAACCCTCTCTTGATCAAGATGACTTAATAAATTACAGACCTATATCTAATCTTCTTTTCTTATCTAAAGTTCTTGAGAAAGTACTTGCTAATCAAGTATGTGAACAGTTGCAAAGTAATGACCTATTTGAAGAGTTTCAGTCAGGCTGCAGAACTCATCACGGCACCAAAACAGCACTGGTGAAGGTCACTAATGATATTCCCATGGCCTCACATAATGGACTTGTGTCTGTACTTGTCCTGTTAGATCTCAGTACTGCATTTGATACAGTTGATCACAATATTCTCCTAGAAAGACTTGAACATACTGTAGGGATCAAGTGAAAAGCATTAGGCTGGTTTAAATCTTATCTGTCTGACAGATTCCAGTTTGTTCCTGTTACTGTAATAATACATCTTCTTCAAACTCTAGGGTGACTTGATTCCTGTTAAATCAAGAATAGAATTTAAAATTCTTCTTATAACATATAAAGCCCTTAATAATCAAGCTCTATCATATATCAGAGCTCTGATTACCCCTTATGTTCCTAACAGAGCACTTGGATCTCAGACTGCAGGTCTGCTTGTGGTTCCTGGAGTCTTTAAAACTAGAATGGGAGGCAGATCTTTTAGTTATCAGGCTCGTCTCCTGTGGAACCAACTCCCAGTTTTAGTCTGTGAGGCAGACACCCTGTCTACTTTTAAGACCAGGCTTAAAACTTTCCTTTTTGACAAAGCTTATAGTTAGAGTGGCTTAGGCTATCTCTGTATTTATGATGTTATAGGCTTAGGCTGCTGGAGGACATCAGGGTCTAATTTTCTCACTCTGCTGAGTTTTCCTTCTGTTCTACAATTTGCATTGTTTGTTGTTTGATTGATTGATTTTGATTTCGTAAAGTGCCTTAAGATTATATGTTTTGGCGCTATATAAATAAATGTGAATTGAATTGAATTAAAGGCAAGACAAGGCAAGACAACTTGATTTATATAGCACAATTCACTACAGAGACAATGCAAAGTGCTTTACATGATTAAAATATAGGAAAATAAAACAGAATAAAAGCAAGTAGGAATAAAATGTAGAAACAAAATTGAACATTAAAAACAGTTGGACTAAAAAAAGTTGAACTAATGAACAGCCAAAGGCAACCCTAAACAAATGTGTTTTTAGTCTTGATTTAAAGGAACTCAGGCTTTGCGCACTTTTACAGTTTTCTGGAAGTTTGTTCCAGATAAGCAGAGCATAGGAACTAAATGCTGCTTCTCCATGTTTTGTCCTGGTTCTAGGTATGCAGAGTAGACTGGAGCCAGACAACCTGAGTGATGTGGAGAGTTGATACACTGATAACAAGTCGGTGATGTATTTAGGTGCTAAGCCATTCAGGGATTTATAGACTAACAGAAGTATTTTAAAGTCTATTCTCTGAGATACAGGGAGCCAGTGTAAGGACTTTAGAACTGGGGTGATGTGCTCTACTTTCTTAGTCTTGGTGAGGACGCGGGCAGCAGCGTTCTGGATCAGCTGCAGCTGTCTGATCCACTTTTTAGGCAGACCTGTGAAAACACCGTTGCAGTAATCAATTCTACAAAATATAAACGCATGGATTAGTTTTTCCAGATCCTGCTGAGACATTAGTCCTTTAATCCTAGAAATGTTCTTCAGGTGATAGAAAGCCGACCTTGTAATTTTCTTTAGATGCTTTTGAAGGTTCAGGTCTGAGTCCATCACTACACCCAGATTTCAGGCCTGATCAGTGGTTTCTAGCTGAAGCGACTGAAGCTGTGTGCTAACTTTTGATCTCTCCTCTATTTGTCCAAGTATTATTACTTCAGTTTTGTTTTTATTCAATTGAAGAAAATTTTGGCACATCCAGGCATTGATTTCTTCTAGGCATTTACTCAGTGTTTGAACTGGTTCATAGTCACCTGGTGACATGGTGATGTAGAGCTGTGTGTCGTCTGCATAGTTATGGTAGCTGATTTTTTATTTTTTATGATCTGAGCAAGAGGGAGCATGTAGATATTGAAGAGAAGGGGACCCAGGATGGACCCTTGGGGAACCCCCACATGTGATTTTTGTCATATCTGATGTAAAGTTACCTACTGATACAAAAGATTCCCTGTCCTTTAAGTGGGATTAAAGCCATGACATCTTTGTCTGGGCTTTCCCTAATGGTTTAAATGCATCTCAGTGTATGTAAAGCTCTTTATAAAAGATCAAAACAATATATAGCTTCAATTTCATACCAATGAAAAAAGATATTTCAAAATAATGTAAAAAAACATGTAAGAAGTAAGAAATATTAATGCATTTAATATCATTCAAATGTCTTCATTAATAAACTTACTACTACTTCTAAATTTTTGCTTTTAATCTTCATAACTTCTAAATATCTCTCTGGAACATCTTGAACAATGTTGACACTGTCTTGACTTATTGATTGAAGAAACTGGAGTGAATATATTGCAAGGAATGATGAGTGAAAGTCTAAGCCAATTAGAAATAGGAAACAGGTGGAGAATAACAGGCTAGACCTAAGATCAACTGAGGACACCAAGAGGCTAACAGCCGAATTACAAAAATAACACAAGAAAGCCAAATGGAGCCAAATACCTTATTTGCAGACTAGACAATTTCAAGCTATTTTTAACATAACAATCTTGGAATTTTATTGCGTCCTCACAAGAACTTCATACTATTATGATGGCAATCATATTCACACTAAAATTTCAGGAACATTTGGAAGATCACTGCTTTGAAGGTTCGGGTTTTATATGATTCAGGGGAGCTATATTCTCTTGGGAATGTGTGTTTAGCCAATGTTTCAGACCGTGTCCTCTGAGTTATTTCTTTATTTTCTGTGTCTCTGGATGAATAGAGGCCAATCGATATGCGATGACACTTCTTCAGAGCTGCAGAGAATGGCAACCATTGAAAGGAATTCCCAGAGTTCCTTTCGAGGACGAGGGGCACTTTCCAGGTATAACTTGAGGCTTTTACTTGAATATTCACTAATGAATTGTGTTCATCTGTCTATTGTTTAGTGTTGGCTGGTTGTGCAAGTAGTAGGTGCAGTCTTGCAGATATTTACTGTTTGTGAGCCAGTAGTCAAGAGTCTAGGTCTGAGATAAATAATTTTGATATTTGGAGACAAAAAAAGAGCATTGCTTTATTTCGTTTCTGTCTGCCTGCAGAATAGTAAGTATGGTGATGACCCTGAGGGAATGGGCCCAGAAGAGCCTGGCCGAGGAGACAGAGCGGCCTGATTCCTTTCTGGAGCGCTTCAGGGGCCCGGCCAATGTGGACATGCAGGCCCCGCCCAGCAGGTTCAGCCAGAGCCGCACAGGTTCTGAGACAGAGAATGAAACCAGACGCTCCCGGCGCAAGTAAGATACCACAAAGTGTCCATATAAGCTTTTCTCTAAATGTGCTTACTCTGATTTAATTTGTTCTGTGTTTGTGACGGGAGGAGGAAGAAGTGGAAAGTTGTGGTTCTATCCCCATCTGATGATTCCTACTACAACTGGCTAATAGTGATCGGGGCAGCAGTTTTTTATAACTTCACCCTGTTGGTTGTAAGGTATGGAACTGTTATTGTGTAAATGTGTATTCATTTTGATAAATATTACAAAAATATCACCCATATCCTGGACCACCGTGAGGTCTGTATATCTTGCTCTGCAATAACTGCTCCACCTCTCTAATTTACAAGCTTCTGTGACTTGATGCTCATGTACAATTTCCCAGAGTTCAGATACAAGCTTTTTTAACATGGAAGTTGTGTTCTGGACAACATTGGTTTTTGCTTATGTTGCACTGGTCAGCAATTTAAATGACCAGATATGCAATGACTATTCAAATAATCATGGCTTCAAATTTGAGTTACAAGGAATGTTTCTGTGCAATTATTGCTGCTCCATCGTCACAGTGTTTCAAATACATATTAATGCTTCAAAATCACAACTGGCTGTTGTTCACAGTCCGGCACATGGGATGTGAAAGTGCCCTCCGATATGATCTTTGGTATGTGTGGAATATGCACCAATAGGCACCTGAGCTGCATTAGGACTAAAAGCAGTTTGAGGAGAATAGAGGAAACTAGGGAACGTGAGGTTGCGAAGGCTCCCAAAAACCCAGAAAGTACAAGAACCGAAAAGACTTTGTAGACAGACTTAACAACTTAAGTATCTTGAATCCTTTGTCATTTAAGCAGTTACATCTGTGATACATGCCATCAAACTAGTAGCTAAGAGGCAAGGAAAACGGTCAACAGTGTAGCTGATCTAATTTTGGCTAAGCCATTTAATATTTTATTCTTTTCCTAAAATAAAGCACTATATGCATGCAAGGAAAAAACATTCAAATAGGACTGGTTAAACATTTTTAAAATTAAACCTCAGGTAGAGGGCATTCAGTCCCATTGCTTCCAACTCTGCATTGATGTAGCTACTCAGCTCCCTTTAAAATGCCTATGTTGTTGTCATCTGCTCCCTGTGTGACTACAGAAAAAGTCAAGAAAAAGTGAAAAATGCTGTATAGATCCCTTAAAACTCTTGAGACCCGAGAATGGTGGTCCAAACATAGGCTTTTAGACACCTCAATAAAGGCTGGAAATATAGTTCCTCTTCAAACATATATGTTTGATTAGCTGTAAATGTCATTTAAAGACGTGTCAGGAGAAATGAATAACCTGTTTGAAGAGAAACAGATCATTTATAGATACCAAAAGTCATATGTTTACGCTAAACTTCTCATGTCTTAAAAAGTTAAAAGTGTTCCAATGGATTGAGGTAATGAAACACGCTCCATGGTCATGTTTGTCATTGTTTTGATTTTACTTAATTTTAGTATTGTTTATGCAATGAAGAGTGGAGAGATGACTTCCATCATCTCCATTACTAGGCTCTTGTAACCATACACCCTCCATTGTGGGCCTCAATGCAGGTTTATTTAGCTCTCTTGTGAGTGATGATGGATTATCTATCTTGTGTGTTTGTTTGTCTCTAGGTCTAATTTGAGGTGAAACTGCACAATAGTGCTCTCCTTTTGTTCACTTTGAGCAGCTGTTTGCTCTTAAAGGTGTCCTGTGATAAAGAGACTTTGAACCAAAAATGAACGCATCTGCCAGTTTCCTCTTGTATACTTACTGTTGCCAACACTCATTTTTCATAGACTTTTATAGAAAGCCTTAGCACTCATCTTATCGAAATCACTTCCATCAGTGCTTGAATTTTTCAACGATGGTGTAAAGAAGTGATTTTTGCTCAAATGCTTCACCATTGTCATGGAATTCCTTGTTGCTTTCAAATATTTATATTCTCTCTATTCCTATTTTACTGCAGGGCCTGTTTTGATGAGCTTCAGATGAAAAATGTCCAGGTGTGGCTTGTGCTGGATTACATCTGTGATGGAGTCTACATACTGGATATAGCTGTCCGTCTTCACACAGGTACTATGTAAATCATTAGTCTGAAGTAAAAAATTAGTTTTCAATCTTTCTGTCCTGATAGAAATCCCCGTTCAGTTATGCAGATTTTCATTGTATATGGTTTGTTTGGTCCAAATCCCTTAGCTTGGGCATTTTGTTTTTGTCTGTATTGGTGAAGGTTTTTTAGATCAAGGCTTATTGGTGAAGGATGTGCGTCGTCTGAGAGAAGCCTACATCCGAACATTACAGTGTACACTGGACATCTGCTCCATCCTCCCCACGGACCTCCTGTACCTCATAGCTGGAATGAGCTACACTCCTCTGCTCCGATTCAATCGTCTGCTGCGGCTGCCGCGCCTCTTCGAGTTCTTTGAACGAACAGAAACACGGACGAGCTATCCGAACACGTTCCGCATCTGCAAGCTTGTCCTGTACATCCTGGTGATCATACATTGGAACGCCTGTGTGTACTACAGTTTCTCCAAAGTCCTGGGTCTAGGCTCCGACTCATGGGTTTATCCCAACGCCTCTGACCCGGAGTTTGGCTCCCTGGCCAGAAGCTACATATACTGTCTGTACTGGTCAACTCTGACACTCACCACCATTGGCGAGACCCCTCCTCCTGTCAGAGATGAGGAATATCTCTTCTTGATATTCGACTTTCTGGTAAGATTATCATTCACAAACATGAATTCCACTGAATAAACGTCTCTACTCAAAACCAGTCTGATGGCATTTCTTTCCCAGGTTGGTGTTCTGATTTTCGCCTCCATTGTTGGCAATGTTGGAGCCATGATCTCCAACATGAACGCAACGCGGGTAGGCTTTCAAACCCGCGTCGATGCCCTCAAACACTACATGCACTTTAGACATGTCAGCAAGGTCCTAGAGCAGCGCGTCATTCGCTGGTTTGACTACCTTTGGACCAATCAGAAGACGATAGATGAACAAGAAGTGCTGAGGAGCTTGCCAAATAAACTGCGTGCAGAGATCGCTATTAATGTTCATCTGGACACACTGAAGAAGGTAAGCCCCACTGAACTGCACTGACATCAGCTTTTTTAAGTTTTGGATGCTCAAATGGCTAGAATGTTCTTGGACTTTGATGCCGTTCAAAGCCCAAGAACCTGAAATGAACCTGAAAAGTTAATCCGTTTTGCCAGTGACTTGGAGCAGCTGTTTCTGTATGTCGATCTAGGTGCGTATTTTCCAGGATTGCGAGGCAGGTCTCCTCGTGGAGTTGGTGTTGAAACTTCGACCCCAAGTTTTTAGTCCTGGTGATTACATCTGCAGAAAGGTTTGTATTTCTTTTGCTGGTACTTCAGAGATGTTATCAGTTACTAGTTCCTTTTGGTCAACAACATGTCAATCAGATAAACAGAAGAACAGATGTATTTTATATTTTTAAGAGGATAAATACCACAAGACCTTTTTTACAATGCTCCTGTAATACTGACATGAGCAGATGGTAAATTTTTGCGTTATCCTACCTCAGTAAATATAAAAAATAAAGCACGCTCTCACAGTTTCATGTATTGACACAATAAGAAATACAAAAAAGGAAAATATCATGTAACGTTATTTCAAACAAAAAAGCAACACACTCAAATGTTAAAGATCATCAAACAAAGTTTGATGTTGGACAACCTGAAAAACAGAATAAATGCAAAAAAAAAAAACTGTTTAAAAATTATGATTTCATTAATTGAAAAAAAAAAAAAGTTATCCAAACCAAACTGGCACTTGCAATGCCCCCTTGTTAAATAATGAAATAACTCAGATTAAACTTTATTTTAATCACAGAGCTGAGCTCAAGTTTAGAAGCAAACACGAGGCCTGATTATTTCCTGACTTACAGGTAAAATAATTGAAATAGAACCTTTCTGATGGCTAAAAGATCTCAAAGCAATATATCAAATAACAACATCAATAATAATAATAATAAAAATGATAATAATAATTGTATAACTGTAGAAATATTAAGTCATTGATTTCCATCAGTCTGGAAAGGGTTGAGACACCATCAAACCACACTGAGAGTCATCATTCACAATTCTAGAAAACAAAATGACTCCAAGTGTGTCTCTGAATCAATCAGGAGGTCACAAAACAACCCAGAATGACATCTAAAGCTCTGCAGTTCTTCAACCATAAGAAAGAGAGACTTGGCAACAGGGCATCCATGGGAGACTTCCAAAGCCAGAACCTCTGCTGACCCAAAAGAACACAAAGGCCCATCTGAAATTAGTCAACTACATTTTAGTGCTCCCCAAGAATTTAGGGAATATATTCTATGACTGAAGGTGTTACGCAACCTGGGCAGGCAGAGAAGCCAAAGTTCCAGCCAAACACGCTGTTGTGTTTATTTGCAGGATGGTTTAGGCCTGGTTCATGCACATGCAGTCTGGACTGAGACTAGTAGTTGTGGGAACAGTCCAGTTCATAGATCAAAAGACCAAAAGCTCAGGTGGATGTCCAACATCAGCTTGCCAAGGCAGGAAAATCCAGAAAACGTGTTCAAAGTCAAATTGTGGTAAACAAGCCATGAGGAACGCTGGACATCTATTAGCTGGAAGCTTTTAATAATCTCCCGTTGAATAGAGCAGGCTTAGTTAGGGTAGAAACAGGTTTGTGTGATGAGCTTGATAGCGGTGGTTGAGAGGCAGTGCAGAGAATAATCCTTCATGAGCCTGGAAGAGGAGTGATGTAGATGAATGCAGACAGGCAGGGTGGTGACAGTGGAACTTTGTGGCAGGTGTGGGTCATGCTCCATCCCACTTACAATTAACAGAGCCTTTCAGAAACAGACAAACATGGTGGTTGTAGGGTCAGAGTTTGGGCCTGCTTTGCTTCCTCAAGACCAGGATGACTTGCCATAATTTATGGAATCATTAATTTGCCGTACATACTTGAAAACCCTCCAGTGTGGCTGAATTAAAACATTTCTACAAATTGGAGTGGGTCACAATTCCTCAGTGGTGATATTAAGGACAAATTGCCTTTACTTATGGCAATAAAGATAGCAATGAGGAGGACTACGGCTAGAGTAATTTTTCTTTTTTTCAGAGACAGACTGCGAGTGATTCATAGAATATTAATAGTATGTACAAGAAGATTGGGCTGATGGACCGGTCATCTGGTTTCAGAAGCCAGACTGGTTTGTGGTGTCTTTAATTGTCATCATTTGAGACGACATCCTTTTGTAGGTGTTTAGCAGAGACGAGCATTTTCTGTGAATGGTTGAAGGTTTGAGACTACATTATTCTAATGTACACTACCAGCATAGGGTCACTATGCAGCGCTGTTTACAGCCTGCTCCTAAACTCTGTTCTTTTATGACAATAAATCTTGCAGAAGGATTACTGTCCTTCATTGTTTACTACAGTAAGACTGAATGAAGCAATCCCTTATGCATCAGAGTCCCTTTTAATTGATGTGATTTTTCTTTCGGGTGCTGTGGCATTAAAGACGTGGTAGCCTGTGATGCTCTGAAATTTTCAAAAATTGCTGCCCCATTTTACAACACAATCATACCATGTAACTATTAATAAAACCATCATCTACACAGGAAGATATGGATCTCACAAAACTCTGCAAAACAAGTTAGCAAACATGTTTATTTTGGTGGATGGCAATGAAAAAAAAAAATCCCAACCCCATCGATGCACCCTCTAGTGCAGGCCTACTCCAGGGCTGTTTTCAATATATATTGTAGGGCAGGGATGAATCTTTTCACCATGCGGCTGAAAAAGTGTTCACAAAATGTGTTTCTGACATACTTATCTTTGTCTAAACCCATCAAAATCTGAGGTGTGTTCTAATTTCATTTGTTCCTATACATTTATATTTATGTTGTGGTGAAAAATATAGCTGGAGGAAGACCTTTATTCAGACTGGAAATCAGTGGAGTGTCCCTTTTATTGCTGTACGCCAACAACAAACTCTATGAATGTGTTAGTAGGAGGCGGGGGGCAAGTAAAGATACATGTACACTAGATTTTCTCTGCCTTTTCCTAGGGTGATGTGGGTAAAGAGATGTACATCATTAAAGAGGGCCACCTGGCGGTGGTGGGGGACGACGGAGTCACCCAGTTTGCTGTCCTGACCGCAGGGAGCTGCTTTGGAGAAATTAGCATCCTGAACATCAGTGGCAGCAAGATGGGGAACCGACGCACCGCCAACATAAGGAGTCTGGGCTACTCGGACCTGTTCTGCCTTTCCAAGCAAGACCTGATGGAGGCACTTCAAGAGTTTCCCCACGCCAGGACCCAGCTGGAGCAGAGGGGGAGGGACATTCTTCAGAAGGAAGGGCTTTTGGAGGAGGTGAATGTGTCTGCTGGAGAAGAGCTGGAGGAGAAGATGGGGAGGCTGGAAACCAGCCTGGACCGTCTGCAGGTTGGTGTGGCTGCTAATTCTGTAACTCTGTCAGTTTTTTGTCTTCTAATTTCCTTAATGCTTTTGAACATTATGGGTCAGTTAAAAGCGGAAGTTCGAAAGCCTGACAATAACTGTGACTAATCATTTCAGACATGTTTGGCCCGCCTGCAGAGTGAGTTCAACTCTTCCCAGCTTCGACTGAAAAAGAGACTCACAGCCCTCGAACAGAACTTCACAGCAGCCACCGGCAGCGGCTTCCTGTCAGACGCCGACGGCAGCGAGAGCGTCTCTGGCTGCGACTTTGTACGAAGTGAAATCAACATCCGACTCTGAAAGCTCAATTTACACACCTGTCAGCAATACTCGTCCAGCAAATACTGCTGTTATTTTGTTATTTATTTTTCCGATAACTTGTGTAGACTTAACTTGATGTACAGCGTTTTGCTAAAATATTTGTAATCCTTGAGCAGTTTTAGATTTGGTCTTTTTTTTTTTTAACCACAACCTCCAATTTATTAAATTTTAGTGAGAGAACAACACATAATTGTAAATTGGAAGGAAAAGGGCATACAGTTTCTGGCAATTTTTTAATCTAAATTTAAATAAATTATAAATTTACATAAAAATGTGTAAAATATGGCAAGCTGTCATGTTTGGACTTTCTGGACTGATTTTCCACTGATTTTAGCCATCAGTCGCTATCAGCTCAGTCACCTCCCAGCCACCACTCAGCACCTCAGCAGCTCCACCTGCTGCCACTAATTACCTCCACCTGTTCTCCACCTGCCTTTATATACCTGCCTCACTCAACACTCTCTGCCAGAACGTCTCGTCTTGTCTTATGTGCACTGCTGCCAAGATTTCTGCCCATTCTGGTGGTTCTTTGGCCTGCATCATATGTTGTGGTCAGCTCATGCCTTCATCATCGGTTCTGATCTGTCACTGCCTGCAACTCCTGTCCTCGCTCAGCTGACTTCAATACCTACATCTTCTGGTCCCCTCCACATTCCTTTCTGCCTGCCTCGTCTGCCAGTATTCAACTTTCCTTCAATAAACCTTTTCAAAACGTAACTCTGTGTTGGGCTGAATATCGGGTTCCCCAGCTCTACTCATTACAGCAAGCCTTTGGATTGAGTGCCACTGAGTCGTCACTTTCTGGAACCCGTGTTTGCTGCAATTGCCAATCTTTTGGGGGAATTTTTCCAACAGCTTTTCACATCAAGAGATTCAAATGGTGATTTTCTTTTTTGTTTTTGCTAAATGACTGAAATGCAGTTATTTCAGTACTTGTCTCTCCAAGAATTTCACCTTGCATTTCCATCGATCCAGAGCATTCCACTCGGCATAGGTGAACATCTGCTGCTAATCTCAAGTACATTGAGCTTTTCTTGCAGAGTTGCTCTGTCAGTAATGTTTTTTTTTGCAGTGCACCCTAGTGCAGGCAGGCAGAAGCAGCACAGTGAGTTAAAGAAAAACGTACAACTTGGCAAAGAGGTAAGCAGAAGCCGGCTTGGCATGAAAACAGCTGAAGACATGATGTGGCATGGCAACAGCATTCCCCTGTGAGGAGTGAATGAAATCACCAGTATTAATTGTACTGTGCAGGTGAAGACAATGAGACTGATTGGCATAAACAGGTGGACTGAGTGACAATGTTTAAGGCTTAAGGTGGCAGTGGCTGAGAGTAGGAACAAAACATGACTGGGACAGAAATAAAGTGATCAATCTGACAGAAAACCCCCAAAACAAAACATATTAGGAACTAAACAGAAATAACTGCAAGAATAGGTAAAATGGAAAAAAAATGGGATGATAGAAGATAATCTAAAGAGAAAAAACCTAAACAAAGAACAAAGAAAATGTAACTATAAGACTAGACCTGTAGAATTTCACAAGAAAAATACTGAAAGATGAGATGCTCTTATTCAGCTCCGTCCATCTTACCATCAGCTTTGTCCAGTTTCCACATCTCTGGAAACGCATCCCCACAGCATGATGTTGTGACCACCATGTTTCACCTTTTGGAGGGTGTATTCCAGTTGATATGGTGATTTACTTTTCCTCCACCAGCCTTTTGCATATAAAACAAAATGCTCAGATTTAGTATCATCTAAGCTTCTGCCTTCTTCCACACGTTTGTTGTGTCCCCTATATGTCTTGTAAACTTAGATATCTATTTTTCATCAATCTCTTTTTTTCTGGCATCTCTTCCAGAAAGGTCAGATTTGTGGAGTGCATGACCTACTGTTGCTCTGTTAACAGTTTTCCCATCTGAGCTATGAAACTCCGCAGCTCCTCCAGAGCTACACTGGGTCTCTTGGGCACCACTTTAATTTCTGCTCTCTCCACCCTGCCCGTTAGTTTATGTTTAGAGCCAAGTATGGGTTGCTCTCCTAGATGCTCTTTGTTCACCAAAGTTCTCTAACAAGCCTTCAAAGTGCAGCCGCATTTACACTGAGATTATGTCTCACTCAAGGGGACTCTACTGAATAATTAGGTGGCCTGGGAAGTTAAGTGGAAAATTTGATTCAGGCATATCAGACTAAATGGACTTAATACAAATACGCACAACACTTTTCAGAGTCTTATTTGCAAAAAAGACAAAAAAAACCAACAACAAAATGTACAGTTTTCCTCTCACTTTGCAGCTTTGTTTCTACACGACATAAAATCCTGATAAAATGCACTGAATTTAGTGGCTAATAAAACAAAATGTGGAAAGGTTTAAGGGATACAAAGTTTATCTTCTAAACCTCTATACCTTTCAGTTTCAACTAGTCCGTAGATAAATCTGCAAGCCTAAACTGACATACAGCACAAATAAATGTAAAATCTATTGGGAAGAGGGAAAAAATTCCCCTCATCCTTTGAGCTTGAACCCCCAACAAATAAAAATGATCCAGTTAATTGAGATCTCTTGGTTTCTTTCAAGCTGTTTGATGTTTTAAACCTTTTTATTTGTCTTGATAACAACTAATTGAACAATCTCATATAAACTGTTTATTTAGAGTATATGATTCTACATGATAATGTTTCAGCTCTAAAATGTGTGTGTGTGTGTGTGTGTGTGTGTGTTAATGACAGTGATACCGGTGTAATGTAGTAACTCTATAACTGCAGTCATGTTCGCAAAGGGCCTCTGATCAAAGTCCAACAGCGCAAGTCTATAAGATATGAGGAAGTGATTTCAGGAGACAGTGGATACTCTCTGGGCTAAAAAGGTAAAAGCAGCTTTTTGTGGGGAACCTTTGCTGTTTGTTCTACTCTGAACTTTCTCTCACTTCTTCCATGTGGGAACCTGCTTCCAATCCAACTCTGCGCACTAGTTTTCTATACGATGAAGTAATTCTTGCTATCTGATTCATCCTTTAGCAGGTCAGACAGATATGTAAGACAGATGGGTGGTGAGACAAGCTGTAGTCTGGATCTCTGATCTTCTGTACACACACGCTGTATCATGAGGCGCAGATTTCCTGTACATGGGACCGTTTTCTCTATGCTTTCAAATAACTGTTTTCAGCTCATGTTTTTTTTTTAGCAATGCAGACAATATCACTGGTGCTGGGTACGATGCTGGTGGCTCCAGTTTCTGCTGCAGGGCAGGTAAGAGCTTCTATATCTATCAGGAGATGTGCTTTGATTTCAACATGTTTACATCAGTAAAGCAGTCAACCACAGGCAGACACAGTGTCTTGCGTCTACATACCCCTGCAACAGTTCTTTTTTTCTCACATTTTGCCACGTTACCAGCATAAACTTACATCTCTTCTATTTTAATTTTAGGTGATTGACCAACACAAAACAATACATAATAGTTGAATAGAATTGCTTGTTCAACAAATGAAGATCTTAAAGCATTGCAGGCACATGTCTACAGCTCCCCCTTCCCTAATTCCCCTAAAATCCAGTGAAACCAACTGCCTTTAGATATCCCATAATTAGTAAATGGTGTACAAATATGTATTATTTAGAGGTTTGGAGAACATTGGTGAACAAGCAGCATCATGACGTGGCATAGACACAGCAAACAGGCCAGGGAGAAAGATGTGGAGAAGAGTTGGGTTATCGAACAATATGCCAAACACCTCACAGAGCTCCGTTCAATCCAGCCTCTGCAAAAAGAAAGAGCATGGGCCAACAGCAAAACCTACAAAGACAAGGCTGCCAAACCAAAAATGACAGGGTGGGAAAGGAGAGCTTTAAACAGAGAAGCAGCCAAGACGACCATGGTAACTCTGCGGGAGCTGCAGAGATGCATTCTCATGTGGGAGAATCTGTTAAAAAGGACAATTATTAGTCATGCATTTCGCAAGTCTCCCCTTTGTAGAATAGGGGCAAAAACAAATGCTATATAAGTCATATAAAGTCCTTTTCAATGTTTGCATCAAATCATGTAGGAGACACAGCAAACGTGGATGAAAGGCATTTGGTCAGATCAGATTAGACCAAAATTAATCTTTTTCATGGCTGAAAACTTACACTTTACCTGCCTGAACACGCCATCTGAACTGTGAAACATAGTGGTGGCAGCGTTACACTGCGGGAGGGCTTTAAAGATGGATGGAGCTCAACCAAGGCTGATCCTGAAGGAGAACCTGTTAGAGGCTGCGAAAGATGTGAGGCAGGAGCAGAATGTCGCCTTTCGGTCAGACAACTACCCTAAACATACACCCAGACCCACAATGGAATGGTTTACATCTAGCTTAATCATGTGTTAGAATGGCCTAGTCAAAGTCCAGACTTAAAACCAAATAGGAATCTGGCGAGACTAGAATTGACAGACAGTCTCTATTCAGTCTAATTGGAGCTGTACTGAAAAAAATTGGTCAGAAATGTCAGTCTGTTGATTTGCAAAGTGTGTTGAGACATGCCCACACAACCAGCTCAGAATTATGCATGAATTTGTGCTGATCACCAACCTTTTCAAAACTGAGAGCTACTTCATTGGTGCTGTCATACGAAGGGCTACCAGTACTGACCTTCGAGCTGGAGAAGTCTGAGTTCACCTTAGCTTTATGTAAAATATTTTTCATGCTTCGTGTCACAACATTATCATTTTTAAATCTATATAGATGCATATATGAATAAACAGGAAGAGTAACATAATAAAATAAAGTTTAAGATGTAGCTCAACAGTGGATTGTGCTGTTTTTAGATCAGGCTCATGGGCACCACATGTGGTCCTCGGGGGATACTTGGTGCCCACGGGCCCCATGTTGGTGACCCCTCATCTATCAGATAAAATCTACTTGTGACAGCACATGTTGAGGGAGATATGTGATTAACACGGTGTTTATCTGTCTACGCTTCAGCCTGGGTTCATAGAGAGCATCATACTGTCCATCCAACAACGTCCCTGGCTCATGGGTGTCTACGTAATCGTTGTTGGACTTCCTCTCGTTCTCTTTGTTAGCTTCATGTGGCCCGACAAGGTACTCTTGTGCCCATTTATGTGAGCTGGGTCGTAGTCTCTTGGTAAGCAGCACAACCGCAAACCTTGGAACCATGTGTTGTGTTTTCATTGTAGAGGTTTGGCCCACCCAATCAACCGTATTACTATAAGAAGACGGATGATGACCAACCAGATGATCCCGAGGTCTCCCTGCGGAGAAAATCAGCGAGCACCAAAAGTAAGGATGTCTCTGTTTTATCATACTTGTCGGTTTTCCAAGCTCCTAACCTTTTAAGTTGTCACAGCCATCTCTGCTTTTTAAAACTTTGAAAATGTATTCACTGAGAAAAGCTGAGAATTAAATTTCTCTTTGTGCGTTTGTGCGTGCCTGTGTAGGATCACGGATCAACGAACAGACCTCTGCTGAGAAAACATCAACCCACAAGAGGATGCTGAGCAAACACTAATGCTCTCCGTGTACTGCATGACCAACCCTGTTATAAAACTACTGCGAGCAGTTCACTGCTGAGGCTGTAACAGTGGTGTCAGGTTTCAGGAATATATATAACGTGAACTCCTACCTCTGAATGTGGACATATAAAAAGGTCTCGCATACCGAGTTATGAGGGATGCAAATACATCATTTATGTCTTCTGTTTGGAAAATAAGCCCCCGTCTTAGAACTGTTATTTATCACCAATAAAATCTGAAACTACAATCATGTTGGTTTATTTCTAGCTGTTGAATCTCTGTCTGGTCTTTGTCTTGTTGCCCTGTAAGTCTTGTTTGAGGCTATTTTGATCCTGGATTTTTTTTTTTCTGATTCCGCAACATGGTCTCCAGGAAAACATGCTGCTAAGGTAATTTATGCTAAAATGAGAACAAGATTTGAAGCCATTTTATTAAGTACACCATATCAGTGGGTTGGACCCTTTTTGGCCCTCCAAACTGTCTCAATCCTGTGTGACAAAGGTGTCAGTAATGCAGCTTTTCCATTTTCATCGCCAGCTCTTCTCTATTCTACTTCTGTTGGTTTTCGACAGATCCGCTAAAACCAGAAGGCGGGGGACGCCTCCTGGGGGTGGTTTTAGCCCTACCTTCCACTGTCGTGTGAAGCAGAGAGGGGAGACGAGACTGTCTGGTCTGCTCCAACGTTTGCCTCACAGAGTTAAAATTTAAGGCTTTATGATGAAGGTTTTTGGCCTCAGCCATGGTCAGAACAACGATAAAGACTTTGAAGGGACAGAAAAAGCCAGTCTGGTAGGAAAAACACTGTAATCAAAATGCTTGCAAAGCAGGCAGAGCCAAGTAGAGTAGCCTGGCCAGGTGGAGCCCCATGGAGAAAAGGCACAACATTAATCTGTGCCCGTATTCACAAAGGTTCTTAGAGTCCTCTCAGAGAGCTCCTAACTTAGCCTAAGAATTTCAACCTAGGGGTCTTAGCATAGGCGCGATTCAGATAGTTGCTGAGAGTGACTGTGACTAAGGAAAGGATGAGAATTCTATATTAGTGAGGAGGTGTGGTTGACCCCGTTGCTCGGTGTGACGCTGTCTTTTAAGAGCTGTGATTGGTTCATGGTACAAGAAAAACAACACAAATGTGCTCCTAGTGATCAAAGAAGAGAAAGTAACTGATTAGACTGGATGAAGAAATGTGTGACATGATGATGAAACTTAGCAAAATTAATTGATTGGGAAATAGCCACAAAATGTTTGAACACACTTTATTTACATCTTCATTACTTGATTAGCTTGTTATTTTTACTTCCAGTCATTTTACTACTGCTCTCACCTGTCTAATTATATGATTTTTAAATACGTTTCTGTGCTCATTTCCTCCACTGTTTAGGTGGTGGCTCAGCCAATCAGCTCTCTCTGTTTTCACCATCTTCCCTGCTTAAGACACTCTTAGCTCTTAGTAGTGAGAAGTGTCCTTCTCACTACTCCTAACATTTTGTCTCATTAGGAGCTCTCTTAAGGTCTATGATGCTTTGTGAATTACTTTTATCTTACCGAGGTAAAATTGTAAGATTTTTTCTAAAATGACATCACAAAGGGCTTCTTTCAGTCTTGGGATTCTTTATGAAAACAGGCACGGTAGCTTTTGTGACAAAGCAGACTCTTCAGATTTGTCAGCTGTGCATCCATGATGCCAACCACCCATTCCACCATCTCCCAAAGATGCTCAGCTGGACAGAGGTCTGTGAACACATTGTCATGTTCAAGAATTTTGAGATGATTTGAGCTTTGTGTTTTTTCTGACTGGGAGTGATATTAATGACTTGAAGCAGCCCGGACAGAGTCCAAACCTGAATCTGATAGAGAATCTTTCAGAGCTACAGATTAGCTCCCTCCACAAAAAAACAGAACACAAGAATAAACAAAGAAACTAAACACAAAGGAATAAACTAATAAGGAAACGCCTGATTAACAATAATGAACACAGAGAAATGAAATGAATGTGGACAGACCTATAGAACAATATAAACAACGAAATAATCAAAACACAAAACAGTAACAGTTCAGTGGTTTTATTGTCTTTTCAAAGGTACCGGTCTCATTTCCTATAAGAAACGTGTTTTCGGCTGAAGAGCTGCAGAGATCTAAAGCGCAGCAGGTGAATCTTTCAAATAGAAAATGATTTGTCATGCACCTTGGAAATCAGAGGCTGAATCCTCTCAGAGAGCTCTTATATCTTAGCCTAAAAATTCCTATGAAGGAGTTTTAGCTTAACAGTGATTCAGAGAGATGCTTAGAGCGACTCTGAGTAAGGAGACGATAGAGAATCCTATCTTAGTGAGGTGTGGTAGATCCCGTTGCTATCTTCTAAGAGCTGGGATTGGTTGATACAAGAAACAAACGAAACAACACAAATGCGCTCCTACTAATCAATAGAGAGAAATTAACCCTGACTGGATTAAGAAATGTGTGTCATGATGATGCAACTTAGCAAAAGGAAATAATTGTCACATTAAAATGTTTTATTGGATCTTGTTTACACCCTCATCATTATTTTGATCTGCCTTTTATGTTTAAAATGACCATCCTGCCGGATTTTCAGGCATATTATTGGTCTGCTCATATACAGAAAATTTGTTATTGGCTCAAATCGTCCAGTTCTCCCTGGTGCAAATTGGAACTATCTTCGTGTGTTGGGTCTTCATTATCCGGTCTAATTTTTTCTTCATTACCTATAAAACCCTCTTTATTTACTAATAATCAAGTTGTCTTTAATACACTGAAAATCTGGTCTCAATTTAGAAGGTGTTTTAAGTTTGCTGGTGCCTCCTCTTTATGTCCCTTAATTAACAATCATTTGTTTCCTCCATCCCTTTTCGACCCATCATTTTCAGTCTGGTATGATAGGGGTTTAAAACAAATAAGAAGCCTCTACACATCAGGAGTATTTGATAGCTTTGCAAATTTATCCTCCAAATATAGTTTACCGGGTACGCATCTATTTCGTTATCTACAAGTTCGAAACTTTGCCTCCAAATGTTTCCCAAATTTCCCTTCTATACCTCCTGAACAGCCCTGGGAAAAAATTATTGCGTATAATCCGATCCAAAAAGGCACGATTTCAAGGATTTATAGTTTTATTTTAAATTTAAGAGTGGATTCTAATTTCAAGCTTAGAGATGCATGGAATAAAGAGTTGGGAAGCCAGTTGACACAAAATACTTGGGATGATGCTATTAACAGAATTCATTCTTCCTCATCCTGTGCTCGTCTTAGTTTGATCCAGTTTAAAGTTGTACATAGGATTCATCTGTCGAAATCTAGGCTTTCTCAGCTCTACCCGGATGTCGTGGATATATGTGATAAATGCAAAGGCTCCCCATGCAATCTGGGCCACATGTTCTTTTTTTGTCCCAAATTATATAATTTTTGGTTTAACTACTTCTCAATTATGTCCTCTGTCTTGAAAGTAAATTTGCAACCTTGTCCATTAGTTGCTATATTTGGTATTCTCAATCCTACTTTAGTTCTAAGTTCTGCTCAAAGGGAGATTGTTGCCTTTACATCTTTACTGGCAAGGCGAACTTTACTTCTACACTGGAAGTCTGATAAATGTCCTTCAATATCCCTCTGGGTGAAGGACATGATGTTTTTTCTGAAGCTTGAGAAAATTAAATATACCCTTCGAGGGTCCACACAGAAGTTTTACCAAAAGTGGCAATGTTTTCTTTCCTATTTTTCAAATTTAGAAGTTTTGCCCAACTGAAGGTGCCTGCCATTGTATCTTGTTACTTTATGATTAGGGGTTTTCTTATCTGATGAATGACACATTAACATATCTTATTTTCCATCAGGTGAACTTTGAGCTGAGAGGGGGGGGGGGGGGGGGGGGGTGTTCCTTTTTTTTTTATTTATTTTTTTTTTTTATCTTTCTTTTTTTTTCTTTCTTGTTGTGAAAAAAAAGGGGGCTGAAACTGCTGTACTGTAACTTTGGAATTTATACTTTGGTGCGATGCTTCGTTAGTATTGTACTAACTGTATAGATCTGTGTGGGATCAAAGCGGGAGGCGCATCATGTATGTACATATATGTGAAGATATATTTTCATATGTATGCTTGTATGTATATATGTATATATATGGCTCTGTTTTGCTTTTTATTTCCTCTTTTTGCTCCAATAAAAATATATATAAAAAAAAAATAAAATGACCATCCTGGCCATTTTACTACTTCATATATTTAACATTAATGTGCTCTCACCTGTCAGCATTTTTCTGGGATTGCCTCCTTGAATAAAACATCTGTGTTTGGCAAAACAACAGAGATAAAATGAAGAGAAAAAAAAGGTGGAGAAAACCAAACTGGACAGAAGAGCAGCTCCTCTGCTGCTCCTCATTTTTATTTAACTTCAGAATTATGGTCTATATCACTTTGGCCTATCACATTAAATCCCGAAATAAGATACTGAAGCTTGTGCCTGTAACCCAACTAAACGAGGAAACAATTGAAGGGTTGTATATATGTTTGCAAGGCACTGTATAAAAATATCTTTTTATTATCTGTGATCAGGCACAGAACAATTATGCAACCAAATAATCAAGGAAAATCGCCTCCTTCTGTTCTCCCTCCTCCTACAAAACCTAACCTTCGCTGGCATTTAGCCACTCGAAACAATTATTTGAAATGGCACAATGCTGCTAATCAGCAAGATGACTACTCAGGGCTTTTAATGACTCTCACAGAGGATGGGTGGATAAGAGCTGAGGCGTGGTAGAAGAAACAGTGGAGTGGTGAAAAGACAGCGCAGTGCAGAGCTTTATTTCATTATAAAGGTAAGCATTGGTTGACAGTTCATCTGGTAACATAGCAACGATAAAATTGCCTGTAATGTTTCATAAGGTTAATAATATTTTTTTAAGTGAAGCTGGTTTTGGCCCATGTAGGGTACATCTGTTCTGAACACTCCCTGAACATTGGGTGGATTTTTATCACCGTGGAGAATCAGGCATTTCTTAAGGTACTCCTCCTTTGCTGTGGCTCGTTTTGACTCGGTTGTAGGAAGGTTTTGCCATTCCACAGGGCAAGAATCAAACCGATAAGATCAAAGGCTTTCAAGTAATAGAATTTTTTATTGACATCTTTGCGACTTTTAAACAAGAAGAGGATGAGAGGCCCTACCGTGGCCTCGCTCACAGGACTGATAGTGCTGGCAGCTTGCACCCACTTTCTCAAGGTAAATGCTTTGAATAATGCATACGCTGTTCTGATGTCTATTTGTACTTGTCCATATTTTATACAGTGCTTTTGAAAAAAAAAATCTATAAACCCCTTGAATCTTTCATCATTTGTACATTACAGCAAGGCTGAACATATCACAGGGAAGTTGCTCTGCTTCATCCCTTTGAGCCTTTAACTTCTCTCTGCTGTGGGACGCAGTGAATTTGAAAAAGTTTGCAGCCTCTTTTGGTGAAATCTCAAAGTTAATGAAGAGTTTAACTCTATTCTCTTAAAACGTACACAGGGGAAGCAAAGGCTTTATGCTACTAACTGCACCCGTCGTCACATCAAAAAACCTAAAAATGTCCACCATCATAGTCTTCTCTCTGTTTTTATTAGTTACGGCTGTTTCACATTGACAGCTCTCTCACTCACACAGAGAACATCTCCTCTGGTCCCACATGCATAGATAATGTCTGACCAGCTCATGCTCTGTTAGAACTTAACCATGGGTTAGCTTATCAATCATTGCTGATTTAGCGTGTAATTCCATGTTTTTGTTTTGTCATTTTCCCCAGTGTGGGACAGTAAAATAATTTCTTGTCTCTTATCTCTCATGGAAGAAAGGTTAGAGAAAAAAAAATATTAGGAGGGCTGTTCTTATACCTTCTTAAATCATTGATCTTTAAAAGAACCAGGAGTTATCTAAACTTGTACACTTTACCAAAAGAGCAGATTGGAAATCAGTCTCAAGATTCAGATCGGTGCATCTTTCATTTCTGGACGATCTGCACATCCTGATAAGGACTCACCCTGCTGATTTGAAGGATTTTAGATGGACTTTTACACAGACTTCCATAGAGTGAGAAGTACTTACCTATGAGATATAATTTAAATGTGTTTTTTCTCCATTCTACATATTTAACACCGTATATACCCGCATCTAGAGATATTTATAAACTGACCCCGGGTTACTTTTTCAATGGATGTAGTATAGAGCCTTTGCATTTTCAGCAATGCTTATTTTCTGTGTTTTGTTTTCTGACAGACACATTTGAAGCAAAACGAGTGGAAAAAGATGTAACATATGAACATTTCAAGGACAACACTGTCATACATATGTGTATGTGTGCGTGTAGGCGTCAGACAGCTGCAGTGGGGAGCTGGCCCGGCTGCAGGAGCAGGAGCTGCTTTTGAAGAGACAGCTTCAGAAACAGGAGCTCCTCCTACGCCGATTACATCTGATGAACCAACCGGGCGACGTGAACGATGCCAGATCTGACCAGGTCCGGGACACGCAGCACGCAGGTCAGGGCCACTCTCTTGCACCATGATGGAAACTGGTGAAAACCATGCCCAAAATATGTGACGCATGTTGGAGATATACAGATGAATCTTGGCCTGTGTAAATGTGTGTGTATCAGACTGCTCCCAGGTCTACGGCTCTGGCCTCAAATCCAGTGGTCTGTATCGGATCAAGCCCAGTGGGAGCCCCTCGGCGGTCAAAGTCTACTGTGATATGAGCGAAGGAGGAGGCTGGACTGTGCTGCAGAGACGGATCAATGGGGCAGAGACGTTTAACAGGTGTGTCTGCAACACACTGGATGATAAGTATTAGTCTTGAATAGTTTTTGTTAAAAATCCCCTCACCCATCAGGTCGTGGACAGAGTATAAGGATGGCTTTGGAGAACTGAATGCAGAATTTTGGCTTGGAAATGACAACCTGCATTTCCTCACAACACAAGGTCAATATCGCTTTTGGATAACTCAGGGTGTCTGAGAGCCAAATGTTACTTGGAGGAAGAAAACAGTGAAAATCACCAAACTACAGTATATATTAGAGAGAATTTGAGGATTAAACTAAACATCAAAATGCTGTTTTAAGTGTGCACGTTGTGTGATGTGTAGCTTTTTATGTAGTCTTTGTTTGTCTGCTGTACGGTTTTGGTTGGTGGTATATAGCTGGAGAACCCAACAAAAGGTCGGTGTGTGCATGACATAGAAGCTTCACACAGAAAGGTTCTCGCTTGGATTGACCACCAAGACATTTTTGTTGCAGGGCAACTGCTTAAACATTACAGGCAACATTATGAGCTGGTGAAACTTACTTTTCCTGTGGACCTGCTCTTTTGCAGGGAATTCTACAGTGAAGATCAACTTGGAAGACTTTGATGGCCACCAGCGTTACGCTGAGTACAAGAACTTTCAAGTAGCAAATGAAAAGGTCCAAGTGCTAAGAATTAATGGAATATGTGTGCATGATACTCTGTAGTTTATAAAGTGATGATTTAAAAATGCCTTTCTTGCATGCATATATAGTTAGGCCCAGAAATATAAGTTTTGTTATTTTAGCTGTTTATGAAAACATATTCAGGATAAAATTAATGAATCAAAATTGGCTTAAAGTCCATACTCTCAGTTGTAATTGCAGATTATTCACATCCAAGTTGGTGCAAGGGTTTAGGAATCACAGTTCTTTGATATGTAGCTGCCTCTTTTTCAAGGGTCCAAAAGTGATTGGACAATTGACTCAGAAGACTGCAAAATAAATAACAGCTGCAGTAAAGCCCCGACAAAGCATCACAAAGGAGCAAACCCAGCATTTGGTGATATCCATGGGTTCCAGACTTCAGTCATTATCTGCAAAGGATTTTCAACAAAATATTGAAAAGTAACATTTTCCTTAGGGTTATGTTTGTTTGTCCAATTACTTTTGAGCCCCTGAAATCAGGAGTGTTTGTAAAGAAACAGCTACAATTGCTACATGTTTAATCCTAGATATTGTTAAAAGACAAAACAAAGTGGTTGATGATCATCAAAATAATTCAGTGAATCCTGGTTCACTGGAGATCTGAGTTAAAGAACCAAAGTCCATCCTAAAGAACATTGAATGAGCTTAAATTAGCTTAACTAATTCAGAACAATATTTGGTATGTGTTTCAACCCATTCACAATGCAAATCCTGGGTTAAACAAAATATTATTTGATAAAATAACATTTTAAAGAAAGATTTCTCAGTAAAATCATTAACTTTAGGGATGCTTGATTTCATTAATGCGATTATACCTCTGAGAGGCTTGGGGTCGCTGTAGCGATTGATCGCTAAAATTGGCTAATCCTAAAGTTAAACAAAACACCTTTAAATCAAGATTAATATTCCATATTAATGCAGTGATAATCCTCGTAGCATTATCGAACAATGGTGGAGCAAAATGAAACACATTTCATGTTTGAAACTAATCGTAGTCACATATCCGGGAAGAGCGAATGTTACCGGAAGCTAATAACATTAGGCTAGTTGACATTCTGCGCTAAGATAACGTTTGTTATAACCATGAAAACACACTGGAATTACATCAGCAATAGCATGATTCAAAGAAGCTAGCGGGAGCTACGTCGGTTAGCTCCATGTGTTTAAAAACACCATGTAGGGCGTGCTTGTGGCGCAGCAGGTAGCGCGAGTCGCGACCCATATACGGAGGCATAGTCCTCGACGTGGTTGACCTGGGTTCGAATCCGACCTGCGGTCCTTTGCTGCATGTCCCCCCCTCTTCCACCCCCTTCCTGTCAGCCTACTTTCAGAAAAAACAAGCCACTAGAGCCACAAAAAAAAAACACCATGTAAATGCATTACGTAAACCTTCTAAACCATTTAACTTTCCCTGTTTGTTTCTCTGTCGGTGCCTTTGTGAGTTCGGTTCACTTTGTCCATCCAAGGGAGGAAAACATTGATTATTTCAGCAGCGGGCTAGCGGCTATGAGCTAGCCTAAACGTGGTCGGGGTAGGCCGGGCCGAGGTTCTGCATGCAGTCTCTGATACAGTTGCAGCGGGCAATTTCAGCTAAGCTCTTGTCTCAGCTTGGCCTGGTCAGGATAGGAGACTGCTTTGCTCCATCTCGCGTCAGCTTTCCAGCAACAGCTGACAAAAATAAACAAAGCTGGTTTGGCATTCTTTACTTCAGCGGCTGGTTGTGCAGAAGTGAGACTGCAAACTTAGCTTCAATCTAGCCGGCAGATCTCCAAACTCAGTCAGGTCCTCTGCTCTGCAGAGGACAATGAGAATCTCCCCTCTTGTCACTCCAGGGACACAAGTTTCACAGAAACCCCTTTCTACTCAGCTTCTGGGTCCTTGAGATGCCTGTGAGTCTCAGTCCCATGTGGCTTGCAAGGGTGGCTGGCCACAGCCACCCTCTCCTTGAGCGTCCCCGGCCAGAAGTGGTGATGAAATTTTTTTGCTTACAACCAATTTTGATTTCTCCTCAGGTTACATGTTGTTCCCAATTCATCAGATTTTTGTGTCTATGGCTCGATGGCACAACAACGTCTATCCCTTGTGAGCGTCGCAAGGGGTGCTGGTGCCTATCTCCAACTGTCAATGGGCGAGAGGCGGGGTACACCCAGTCTATCGCAGGGCAACACAGAAACAAATAACCAACCAACCAGTCTCGCACAATTACACCCAAGGAGAATTTAGAGAGGACAATTAACCTAACAGTCATGTTTTTGGACTGTGGGAGGAAGCCGGAGAGAACCCCCGCATGCACAGAGAGAACAGGTAAACTCCATGCAAAAGGACCCAGGGCAAGGGTAGGACTCGAACCCAGGACCTTCTTGCTGCATGGCAACAACGCTACCCACTGCATCTCTCTGCGGCCCAGTTTTTAATTTTAAACCTTTTTCAGTTTTGGGAGATTATTTACAGCACATCTGTGTCCTTTGGAAAAAAAGGAAGTTTTACTTTTTACACTTCTCTACTTTTAGGTAATTCATCTGTCTAGAAACATTTCACCTGTTTAGTTCTCAGCAGGATCATTATTGGGAAATTGCCTCCTAAGATTCCTGTTTGAACTAAACGTCCTCTTCTCTAGAAACAACCACCCACTCCAATGTGACATTTCTATAAATGATTACAGTGTTTTACAGGTTGCCGATGGTAGAAGTCCGCTTTGGTCTTGGTTGTGTCTGACTGACTATAAGTACCAGCCCTCAACTAAACTAGATTTGGACAAAATAAAGATGCCAGGAGAGTTCTCTAGTGCATGCAAAATATCAAATATCAGAACCTCACTTTAAAAAAAATAATCCTAAACTATTTAACCTCATGCAAGTCATTATCCATTTCTGTCAGTAGGATCACTACCGCCTTACGTTCGGAGCTTATGTTGGTACTGCTGGAGATGCTCTGACTGGAAGCTATCAGGTTCCTGAGTCAAAATGGGCGAGCCACCAGGGCATGAAATTCAGCACCTATGACCAGGACAATGACAACTACAGAGGCAATTGTGCTCAGGAAGACAAAGGAGGCTGGTGGTTCAATAAGTATGGGCTGCACCATCAATGAGTCCACACAAATATCCACATTTATGCCTTCCAGTCAAATTAACAAGAATGTTCTGTTTGATTCGGATTCTCTGCAGATGCCACTCAGCCAATCTCAATGGCATGTACTATCCCAACGGACACTACAGTGCTTCGACAGATGACGGCGTGATCTGGTACCCTTGGAGAGGGTGGTGGTACTCACTGAAGACCAGCACCATGAAGCTGAGACCTGTAGAACACAACACTGGTCTCACTGACCAGGTTACAGTTTCTCCTAGGGCCCCCTCCTAGGTTATATTTGCTTTAGTAACTGGTGAATACATAGAAAAGGACTTTGCATTCAGACATATCTTGAGAATACTTAAAGCTGCAATGACTATTTCCTGATATGCATTCTGTATTATACTTGTGTTGGGGCAAAGTAGAGAAATCTATATGTACTACCAAGCAGTTTTTCAAATAGGTTATTATTAAAAGTGTAAACGTTAAATGGAAAGAGTTAAGGTAAACCAAAGCTGAGTTGCATGCCTAATATGCACAAGCAAGGGATAAAACAAGGACTTGTGAAAAGTTTTGGTCAGTTTCAGAGACTTAAATGTTGCAAGAGGAAGTTGCATCCAGGATCTATTATGAAGGCTCAAAAGGAAAGTCTGATACTAGTGTTACACACAAATATACTGGTAGAAACATTTGACTGAAAGGAGATATCATATAGCTGGAGTTGATTTAAGTAGTGTATTCTATCTGTATAACAGAGCAGTATTTCATTTCAAAACTACCCTGTCCAGGAGTGTTCTGATCCCTCCAAGGAACAGGGCCTACTGATCTAAAGATCAAATGTATTTGCAAATAAATCCCTAGATAAATAAAGTGGGTTGCTTTTAAAGATAGGGTGGTACTGTGTCTTATTTTTGATTCTTTTCACAAACTGAAACAGGACAGAATTTCAGGTTGTCCATAAGATTAACATGTTCTGATACTATGATGCGTAGCTTCAGGATCACATTTGCAGAGGCGGACAACCTGTAATTGAGGCCCAAGTTGAAGCATGAGCGCATGAGTCGATCTCATTCCCATTATTAATCTGAGCTTTGCTTGTAGGCTGTTGTTGCTCATTGTGAGACGCGAAGCAAATCTTTACTTGGATTTACAATTGCAATCTCTTAAAATGTTTGTTTACTCATTTGTTTCAAGAGCAGTAAAACCTGAGTTCACTTGATCTGGTTCATCCTGCACCATATCCACCATCCAGAAACATAAGCCAGGATCCTATTTGTGGACTTAAGCTCAGCCTTCATCAATTTACATTGGTGTAAAATACAAAACGCATAAGAAGCAATACTAGCATAGAATAGAAACACTAATATAGGCCGACAGATAAATACACAGTAGCAGTGTGAAGTCAGTACAGGTGCAAGTCAAAGATTACAAACATGAAATGAAACAGCTAATTTCACTTTAGTGTATTTGGTTATTGCACAGAAATTGCTCACTTATTGCACATGATCAGGATGATCAGTATATTTATGATTCAGAGGGACAGGTTCATCTGATTTTGTGACTGTTGGCTACAGTGATAGCTCTCGGAAAGAAGCTATCCTTAAGCCTGTTTGTTCTGGTTTTGTATGACCTGTACTGACGGTAACAGGTCAAACAGGTGGTTACTGGGGTGGGAGGAGTCCTTGAAGAAATTGCCAGCTCTGCTGAGGTAGCAAGAGTTGGCAATGTCCCCCAGGCTGGGCAGAGAGCAGCCAGTGATCTTCTGAGCTACATTGATAGCCGTCTGCAGCACTCTCCTGATTGCTGAGCACCCTGCGTACCATGCTGTGATGCAGTATGCCACGATGGTGGCTCTGTAGAAGGTCACCACCCGCCTCCCCTCCAGGCTGTTAATCCTGAACACTCCCAGGAAATGGAGACGCTGCTGAGCCTTCCTCACCTCCGCCATGGTATTTGCAGTCCAGCAGAGGTCATCAGATATCTGTATGCCCAGGAATCTCATGGAGTGGATCATTTCCACAATAAGTACTTGTGAATATGTCAAGATGAAAGCACTGTATATCTCAGTCAGGAAGGAAAAGTCCTTTGTCCTGGAAATAAGGATTCTTTTTTTTTACACTTCCAGTCTAAAGTTTGGACCCCCTTCACATTCAGTGGTTTACAGGGAACTCCTTCAAGACAGTGCAAAAGCCATTTCAGGTGGCTGACTTCTTGAAGCTCATCGAGAGAAAGCCAACCGTGACCAAAGCAGTAATCAAAACAAAATGTCCAAACTATGACTTCTGAGTCATCACTATGTATCCATCTGCAATGTAGCAAGTCATAAAAATAAGGAAAAGCCATTGAATGGCAAAGGTGAGCCCAAACTTTTGACTGTTAATGTGCATCTAAAATGTTATTTGTGGATGAAGGGATTCTGGATAGCTTTTGGTGGCTTTTGAATTGGGAAACATTCTAATATTGATGCCGGCTTGGAAGGTTGTTTTCTCGATACCTATGCTATTCTGTACGCTTTGAACACGATGACTCGTTCTTCGTTTTTTTCTACACAAAACACAAATGCCTCCAATAAAGGGACTTTAGACAAAAATGAAAAGTCTAATAATTATTAGCTGTTCAAGTCATTCTGTTTAATTCTAAAATCATACCAACATGTTCCTACTGCTCCTGCGTGGGTGTTGAAAAGATTAACGCGCCTCAGGGTCAAATAATGACCTTTAATTTTTCTCATGCGTTTATACATTTTCCAGCTTGTCAGTTATAAAAAGAAGCCCGCTTCTTTTAGTTTAATAAAACCCTTTTGATATGCTAAGAACGTGATATGGCTTACAACGTCTGGCTCACATATCACAAAATGAGGGCTTATCGTCGAAAACAAACGCGTATTGACATTGAATTGCGCCTTTGTGAACAGCTGTAGCGTCTGAGACAAAAATCTGCCGTCACAGAAGCGAGGCACGAGCCCTTATCTTTTTGGTACGCTTGATTAAACCATACGCGTAGCCGCTCCGCTGGGCGGCGCTTCTGCCAGTGAATCAACTACAGTGTTCAGGCTCCAACCCCCGCCCTTTCAAACTGTGCGCAGGTTAAAATGGGAGAGACGTCATCGCCGAACGCAAACGCTCATTGGCTGACACCGCTTCACGTTGAGACGGAGAGCCAGCCAGCTGGAGGTTTAAGGAAAATAAATAGTTGTTTTTGTCTCTCGGTGCCGTCGGTCCTCAACGAAATAGTGCCAGCGTTTATGCGTTCCTTCAGCAAGTTGAAATGATCTGATAGGGCATTGTTTGCAAAAGAGGGATGTAAATTTCTTGTCGGACACTCTTGTTTTTAGCGAGAGGTGAGTAAGCTAACCGTAGCTGATGTTGAACTGGTTACTAAGCGAGCAAGCTATTTAGCTAGCTAGCTAGCTGGGTACCCTTTGACACCGGTGTGCTGCACACCAATATTAACTGCACTCTTTGTTTTTCACGTATATTTTTTTGCCTATTTTAGAGCAAAATTATCGCCTGACATTGTTTTTTTTCCCCCGCAGGTAGCACTCCTGCCAGCTCGGTTTGCTAACTCTCTTCCGCCCGTTTGTCTCCCAGGCGACGGCTTTTTGTCACTCCATCCATCATCGCATCACCCTGGGTCTTTCCGTCCTCTCCCCTGGAGACCGTTACCGATTGCCAGACAACAGCGCGGCACGCTTCCTGCCTGCGGAGCTCGGTGCTTGCTGCCCAACCCGGGTGGCCCGATGCTAGGAGCGGGGAAGACATAACGGCGCGGCTCTAGGAGGAGATGTCAGAGCGGGGATGCCTCTCCTTGGAGACAGTCCTGTAGTCGATGGGACACCGGAGTGCGCACCGTATACCTGTCGCGGGGACCTGCAGGGTTGCAGCCTAACACGCAGTGACATATATATGGATGGTGGGGTCGCAGCATGCCCACCCCCTCGACTACCACTACTCCGCTGGCTGGAAGGAGCAGCAGCAGCAGCAGCAGCAGCACCGGAGGAGAAGAGGAGCCCATGTCTGCCAGTCCCGACTCCACCGGCGGCTCCTCTTTCCGGGTCGTCCCGGCTTTTTGCCTGGGCGTGGTGGCGGCGGTCGCGTTTCAGCTGGCCTGGGGAGGCCTGACTCTCACCTCTTTCTTGCTGAAGCTTTTCATCTACGTCTCGTTCGCCTTGCTGTGCTTCCTGGCCGGGAGCTTCGTTCTGCTGGTCAGGAAGAGCCCGCTCAAAGTCAGCTGCTTTGACCGAGACAGGAGGCAGTCAGCTGCTCGTCTGGAGTTCTTCAACAGGCTGATGGTAGGAAGATCACTCGTTTAGATGACAGTAAGGGGGGGAAAAAAAGCTAAGCCTGCAGAACTTGTGTTTTATAGAAAACGTGTTTCAGTAAAGCCTTTTGATACATCATCATCACTGGAAACAAAACCCACCCAGCCAGACGCTGGCATGAAGGCAGAAGCCCTCACTCTGTCTTCCCTCATACAACCAAACCCCCGGACCAGATCAATAAATAACAATCATTCTGCAAAATAAGTCTTTTTTTAATCTTTAATATAAGAATCGCATATTAGACCGATTCCAACAGTTTTGACCAGTTTTAATATTGTGATTTTTGAAGCTCATCATAATACCGATGAAGCGTTGGAGATGCTCTTTTTGGACGAGGCATCTCTATTGTCCAGACACGCTGATAAGTCGTAGATGTGCAGCTGGCTCACAGCTTTTCTCGTAGTATTTTTTTGCATCGAGGCAAAAGCCAAACGACCAAATCAAAAGTGCGCTGTGCTTTTTATATCCATCCATCCATTTTGCGTCATGTCTATCCCTGTTGGGGTCCTGAGGGGTGCTGGTGTCTATCTCCAGCTGTTATTTGGGCGAGAGGCGGGCTACACCCTGGACAGGTTGCCAGTCTGTCGCAGGGCAACACTGAGAGACAAACAGGACAAACAACCATTCACGCACACACTCACACCTAAGGACAATTTAGAGAGGCCAGTCATGTTTTTGGACTGTTGAGAAAGTACCCGGGGAGAGTCCTTTTTATATAAAAGAAAACAACGTCACCTGCTCTTTAAACTTCATAATTTTATATTTTATTTTGCATACTCCAAAGATGTTTTATCTGCAGTTATTCCCCTGGCGATGAATTTCTGTCTCCTTCCACGCTCTCTCTGTCCTTGCGTTTTCTTTTGTTTTTCCAATCTTCAGTCTTTTCAATCTTGATCTATAATTAATGAGCGAACGTCATCCGGCTTGATGTCCGTCCTTTCAGAGAAACGCAGCTGCGTTTGCGAGTGGCTGCTGGCCTGTCCCTCAGCTGCCTCCTTTCCCGCTCTGAGCCGATGACTTGCGGGCGTTGGAGGGAAATCGGCAGAGACATTTGTCTCGTTGACATGTTGCATGAGAGCTGACAGCTTCTGGCTGTCGTGTTCATCAGGAATACGGTTTCCTTCTTATTGTTGCCCTTCGTTTTCTGTACTGAGCAGCTGCTCGGTTCAGACCGTTCCTGCTCTCCTCCTTTGGGGTTGCGGTGAAGTCACCTGGTGCCCATTTTTTGTTCCTCAGGGTCGGTTCTGGGTGCCTGCGCAGGAGTCGAGCCAGAGCAGAAGAGTGGTGGTGTCGCATAATGTGGACAAAGCTCTGAAGGAAGGTAATCTCTTTTGCTTCAGAGGCACTTTGCCATATTTTCTCATGTAAACATGTGTCATTTATTTATGTTTGAGGGACTTTAAAAGTTGTACTCTTTAGTGTGAAGACTTCCTGCCTGGACTTGAACTGTTATTGAAACATAACAGATGCACTGATTACAGTTTTGCCGTCAATTTCCATCTCCAGTCATTTGAAGCGTTGCCGTGCCAGTACTGATTTTAGATGACTGATTTATCTTTAAGAACTATAATACTTAATAGTGATTAAAATATGCAATTTTTTTTAGTTATTTGTTGGTCTTCCTGGCACGGCAAATCTATTTATTTAGGTTATAGATGGATTTGAAAATCTTGACGTAAGGCTGTTTCTAAGTAAGTAAGTTTTCTGTGCTATGTTCAGCCTTCCTGTTGTCTCCTGACAGCATGGCTCTCTCTGGCTCTCTGCGGGCTGAATAAACCACACATATGTCTCCACACATCATAGAAAACAAGAGCAGGAACTCACTCGCCAGTCAGATTTGGACAATTAAGACAATTAAGTTGGTTTTACTGGCTCACAGTAGAGCAAACTGCTTTCAAACAAGTGTTTCATGTTTCATAAATAAATATTGTATTTTTCCTAAATACCCAATTTCTTGTGCAGAACCGCCTGTTCGGGGAGCTGCAGTCTGAAAATGTACTGACTGTACAGCTGTCAGAGTTGTGTCATTTCCCCAGTGGTTTCTGGCTTCTATAGTTTGCAGCATTGTGAGGCATTGTTTCACTAAAACATTCTCACTGCTGAGAAAGAAAGAAAGAAAGAAAGAGAAAGAAAGCAGACTGACGGACCTCTGCTTCTGTCACTGATCACCACTTCTCAGTGACCCACTGTTACACCAGTAAAAGGCCTGGTGAGGAGATGCAGAGGCATCTGAACAAACACACATGAACACAGCGAGAGGAGCTGTGTGTGTGTGTGTGTGTGTGTGTGTCTGCCAAGCAGCAGATGGCTCCAGGATTTATACTGAGTTAACGAACGCCTACACAGTAGAAGAAGGGGATTTGTACATGCTCCACTGTGACTGGCAGGTGTAATAGGCGGTGGCATTAGATTCGCATTCAGGTTTTGCTCTGTGTGTGATCTGATGACCTTCAGTCCGTGTTTCTAGTCCAGTGCTCAAGCCAAGTGAACAATATGCGTTCTGGTTGGAAATGTCCAATTCAAATCATGAGACTCAGTTTAAAACGGTGTGAAGAAACGATTTTCCTTGTAAAAAAATGTTAAAAGGCAGCATAATGCCTCCACTGCAACACAGCCCTTGTTCTGATACTACGGCAGCTGACTGGCCATCCCTCAAATCTTACATCAAAGTCAAAGTATGTTTATTAGTCTCCCTTGACAGAGATTTGCCTCGGATCTGCGTCTGTTTTCTAAGGTAATGATGACAGGTTGTCACTGACTACCTGACTCTGATGCATGAGCCACATCGCTTATATTTTCTCAGATATGGGAGAGAACTAAAAAAAAAAAAGACAGCCGGTCCACATGCTAATCGATTGTTAAAAGGCAGTCAGCGATATGAAAATCCAGATTATTACTGAGAGCAAGTTGATCCATATTCTCATGTGTTCAGGACATACAATAAGGTTTAACATAGTTCAAAGTATGATCAGTAGCAGCTCTAATAGCTGTAGTAGTAGTCATATTATATCTATTTGAACAAATTTGACAGCGGCCCTTTATTAAATGACGTCAGGGACAAATTTCAGTCTGTTGTCTGAACCCACCACCATATACCCAATATCAGGGCTGCACAATGTTAAAAAACCATGCCATAGATGACGATGGCGGTGATTGTTGCCATCACAATGACATTCCATGAATAAACAAATGATTACAAAGCGATGTCTTTCTGCTTTCAACCCTAGACACACCCAGCATCAGTCTGTCCTTGTGAAATGGCTGAATGCTTGGTACTTCAATACTTGGCTAATACTTTTATTTCAATGTTTAGTTAAAAAATGACAGATAGTAGTCCCTTTACAGAGCGATGTAAATGACCGGGCAATTACATGAATGTTAGATTGAACGTCTTTTCTTGCGGCTCCTTTTAGGCCTCAGAGGCGGGTTGATCTGCTGTGGTTCTGGTGACTTAAAGCGCGGGTTTGGCAGTCCGTAGGGTCCATAAACTCCAGGGTTATCCCCCCGTGCTAGCAGCTCAGTTCTTCTGTGCTGGGTTAATGTTTGGAGTGGTGATAACAGGGACGAAAACACAAGGACGAACTTAAAGAGCCAGGAGCCTCAGGCGTCTGCAGTGGCCCGCACGGCCATATTGTGCCCCATGACTGCATAGCGCCGACTTCCTCTACATTAAGAATAAAGTTAATATGAGAATAAAGTTATAATATTACCAGAGTAAAGTTGTAAATTCCTGAGCATAAACTAGCATTTTTTTTAAGAACTCTTACAAAAAGGTGCAGCCTTACCTCTGTGTTTAAAATGAGGAATGTTATACTTTGGTACCGGTTTCACAAATAAAGGAATACAAAATCTTTTTAGCAGAGAACTTTTTAACCCCCGCTCTAGAACAAAAATCCCCACATTGGTTTTATTACCAAAGGTTCCTGCTATTCCTCATTAATTTCCTTAGCGCTTCTAATAAAACTCTGTACTGATCATTAAAATTAAGCAACCTGTATATCTTCACACTAGTAGCATGTGGACGGGTGCATTTGTTCCTAATGAGCCGAGCATGGTTGTCTCCAGTCTCTCTGGTTTCCTTCTACAGACCGTCCGTCGAGTTAGCTAGGTCTTGTCAGTGTGAGACGTTGTCTTTGTTTTTATGAGTCATCCCTGTGATGAACTAACCGTTCCCTCAGCTACCCTGCTGCCTCAGCAGCACCTGGGCTTTGAGGAAATGAAACCTGTTGGACTGATTGTTTGCGGTTATTTGAATTCATGGTTTGGTTTGAAAAGTATCATAGTTACCTGGCAATTTAACCTGTATTTGACTGAACTGTTCCTCTTCATGTCTTCCTGGCTGCAGCTTCCCTAATAGTATTTGAACAAAACCTGTGTCGGAACCCCCTTCTGGGGAGTTTTGGGGCCGAGTGGTTAGAGCAGCGCGCTTGCACTCAGAGAAGGATGCAAGTACCCGGTTTGATCCCCAGTGCCGGCACTCTTGGTCCCTGAGCAAGACCCTTAACCCCAGAATGCTTCCCGGGCGCTGCACATGGCAGCCCACTGCTCCCCTAGGGGATGGGTTAAAAGCAGAGAACACATTTCGTTGCTTTGTACTTGTGACAATGCAATGACAATAGAGTTGAATTCTATTCTATTCTTCTTCCCAGTGTTTGACTACGCCTACAGAGACTACATCCTGTCCTGGTACATCCCGCTGAGTCGTGATGAGGGCCAGCTGTACTCCATGCTGCTGGAGGACTGGTGGCAGATGATTGGCCAGTTGAGATCCAGAGTCGCCGACGTAGACGTTGTCAATGTAGTGTGCTACGACAGCGTCCGCATCCTTCATTCCCACTTCACTGACCTCAAGGCTGCATCTGGAAGGTACACAGGCACACAGTCATTTGCTGGCAGTTGAAGGAAGGATTTGCTTATCTGCCCCACTATGTTTCCCTTGACATTTATGGGAACTGCAGTAATACAATCCGTTCATTGCTGGTCCTCTAAGCTTCTCGCTACTACTTTCTTTGTTCTGATGTATGAGTCATTGTTGTTTTTTTCAAAACAGTCATGTTCCACTTTTGATTCGCTGTTGAAAACATATCTACACCCACCAGTGTCCCCTGTAATTTCATGCACACTGATGGAGTGAAATTACATCAATTTGATGTAGCGTAAATGCCATTAAAATCTGCCTAGCTCACTTCTCTCTGCAATATACACAGAAGAAGATTGAGTGGACAGACAGAGTGATGAATCACGCATCATCTGGTTTTATTATCCTGACAAGTCAGGCGAAGCTCGCAATTTGATCACACCACAGTGACGTCTGGCTGCCCCCGTTGTCGATAGGCTCGCAACAATGAGAGTAGCGGCAGTGTGTCTTGTTCTGTCAAGTTTTAAGAGCCGAGCGACATGTCGGCTAAAGAATGGATGACGATGACACAGCGTTAGATATGTCACGCCGACCGTACCTCATAACCCGATCTGACATTAAGCTCCGACCGAGAAACGATTCTCTCTGTCTAAGACGTTGAAACACTCGCCACGAGCATGAAATCCACTCAGTTCGATCTAGTTAAGTTTTATAGTGCTGATTCACAACCAGTGTCATCTAGAGACACTTCACGTTCTATCCAGTTCATACGCAGGGATGCAGCGTCATTTCAATCCAGTCATACAGACGGCTTCAAAGTCAATCACATACATTCCAATTAGATCCTATGTCTAAAACAATGCAGTCACATTCAGTTTATTTTTCAAACTAGTAAAACGTTTTCTAAGGAATCCTAGTCCATTGTTCGAGTCACTGACTTTGCAGTAATCACTGCTGCTGGTCAAGCATGTAGCCACATTGGAAAAGTGAAGTTAAGACCCCATCAACTTGCAACACTTGTGGCAGAAACGTTGGGATCGCCATACTGGAAAACAAAACCTCCTGCAGAGCCAGGCTCAGTGTGAGCGGCAGTCTGCCATGAGCGACTGGCAGTCTGAGAAGACAGCAGCAGTGATCCAGCAGTACCTCACAGAAAAAGTAGAGAGTTCGTTTGGGACTTGATTTAGGAGAGAAACCCAGTTAAACATATAAGCTCTGAGCCAGCTTTAAAATCTATAGGATGAAAAACTGCTGAGTAGTAGCAGTCGTAGTTCCTTTATTTGGTTTGTCCAGGACAGAGACAGCATGAAACAAGATGGAGCCAAGATGAAGTTCTTGGCAACAGTAGCTCAGCTTATGCCACCCTCCTGCCCCTGGGAAGGTGCCACAGCTAATCAGTAACTGTGATCCAGATGTAACTTCTATGACAAAACAAATAGAAAATATAACAATAATGGCAGCAATATTTGTTGATAATGCACAATTGGAGAGTAGTAAGAGAATGTAGCAGAGTGAGAGAAAGTGGTCTTTATGTCCTCCAGCAGCTCAACCCCATTGCAGCGTAACTACAGAGATAGCCTTTGCTATTCACTTTTTTGTGAATTGGGTTGTATGCTGTTATGCCTGCTTGATGATTATTTATCTGTGATAATTCCCAGCTTTAAAAATGATTAAAGTTTGAATTGTAAAGGCAAACATTTGGGTGGAACAGTGCGTTTGTCCTAATCCGTTTCTGTATTTATTTGTGGATTTGTGTGTGTAAACAGACCAGAGGAAGCTGCTCGCCCGTTTCCTCTCCATCCATGTTTGGTCAGTCCTGACTCGGAGATGGCCTTCCTCCGTTGTGTAGCTAGAATCCTGCTGCTATGTCTGCTGCCACAAAAGGATGCCAAGTCGCACACGCTACGCTGCTGCCTAACAGAAGTTATAACGACCAAAGGTACTGACATGCTTCACCAGTTCCACTCTGACTTAATCAAAGACAAAACATTTTGTTAAGTAAAACTAAAAAAAACAATCTCAGTTGTCTTGATGACGTTTGATCAGAAGAGGGGTTTAACTACCCGAGTCTAGGGCTGGATTCTGAGCTGGAGGCTCTAATTATGTTTATTCAGAGACAGACGCATGAGTAAGGGCCAAAATAAAAAAATAAAAAAAACGTTTTCACAGCTTTAGTGCTATGATTCACTATGGGAACAGGGAAACAAAAGAGCACCAGCTCGATATATATCTTTGTAAAACAGTGTTAACACTACTAGGCTGTTTTTAGTTCACTTTCATTCTGAGCTGATCCAGCATAAACCCTCTTTAAGCTCAAATCCTGTTGGGATCCCTCGTACATTATATCTGTGGCCAGTGTCTGAAAAATGTGTGGAAATACTCTAAAATGTTGTTAAACAAGAAAACCTTCACTCATCCGTTTTTCTTTGTAAGTCTAAATAAAACGTGTTTTTTTTTTTAGGAGAAACTCAGTCTGTCAGTTAATGCAAAGTGTGTAACTTGGCAAAAAGACGTAGATGTACAGCTCTACTAAACTCTCACCAGAATCCTCTTGATCTGAAACAAATGAACGAGGAAACGAAAGTGTCACTTTCAGCAAAGTGGAGGAATTAAAGAAAGCGTGTCTAAGAAAACCTGCTGGTTAGATGGCAGCTGTTGAAAACCCAGAGTCGTTTTTAACATTGTGTACTAGAATGGATGTTCTGCATTTGTTAAGAATTTATCCACACATTGTCATTTTTTCATCCCTCTCGTAACCTGTGATTAAAGCTCAGCTAATGCCAAAAGCCAGTTTTCCCCCTGCACCGAAACACCTTGATGGGTTTTGTCTCGTTTGTGTTGCAGTGTTGAAGCCTCTGGTGGAGGTGCTCAGTGATCCAGACTCCATAAACAGGATGCTGCTGTCTCAGCTGGAGCAGAGGGAGCAGCAGGCTGAGCAGCAGAAAAAAGCCTACACCTACGCTGCCTCTTATGAAGACTTCGTCAAACTGATATCAACTTCTGCTGATGTCAATTTCCTCAAACAACTCAGGTATGGCAGCACACACACACACACACACACACACACACACACACACACACACACACACACACACAGGCACGGCCTCATTAAACTCAGAATGTTCTGTACCTGCACAGACGCTCTCTGAATGCACCACGCTGTGTATAAACTCAATAACAGACACGTTAATCACTAATATTTTTTTGCTGCTGTGGGGTTTCCATGGGAACAGGGACTTTCTACAAAGCAATATGGTAGATCTAAATTGGGGGTTAGACATGATGCGGTTATATTGTGTCATTAGTGTAGGAAATAATGGCTACACGCTGACTGACTTCTGACATACCCGATCAATTAAAGAATCAAAAGAACATTTCCTTCTAATTATGTTGTATCTTTTCAGGATGCGTTTTTTGGGTTAGGTATTCCAGTATGTTGTTTATTCACCTTGAACAGCTTGTGCTGATGACTTTTTCATTAATTCAGCATTAAATCAAAAACTAATAAACTCAAATTGCTGAAGGCTGTAAGGGCTATCGCCCCCTGCTGAGACGTTTGTGGTCGTTTACGTGTTACGATCACACTTCTGGCCATGCCTTTTAATGTCTGATTGCACAGCTCTGTAAATAAAGGCTTTACGATTATTGCACAGAATTTACTGCGGACATGAGTGTATCATTGAGGGCGAGCTGAGGGATCAATTCATGCAGCACACAGTAATTTATAGCATTTGCAGAGGGACTCATACTAGACTTTTTGGACTTGGTACGAGTCTCAGCAGACCCAAAAGACAATGTGCATATTTAAGCTTCTCAGGATGTGTGTTTGGTCAGTGTAATCAACTGATTTAATAACTATATAAGTGTGGAAACATTATGTCTGTTGTCTCTGTGTGTTACATGTTATCTGTGTACATCCTGAGCCGGTGTCTGTCTCAAATAAAATATTTCACCATGGTAACACATGGAGACAATAAAGACTCTTGATTCTTATTCCGGTCTCCATCTCCTCCCAGGTATCAGATAGTGGTTGAAATTATCCACGCCACCACCATCAGCAGCTTGCCTCAGCTCAAGAAGCAAAAAGGTAAAAGACATCAACAGAACAGCAATATTTTTTTTAAAACAAGGAACTAAGTTTAGGGCAGCAATGATTTCTCTGCTTTAGCATAGTCTGCTGCACTTTAGCTCCCTGGAGCTGAGAGGACAGTGTTAAAAAAAATAAAAAAAAAAATTTAAAAAAAGCATGTCGATAAAATAGAAATCGTATCGATCTGTCGATGATTATCAACAAATTAAAAACATATTTATACATATATTTTAACCCAGTTCCCTTCAGCTAGGGCTGGACAATTAATTGCATTTGTAATATAGTTGTAATTTAATAAAAACACAATTTCCAAATCACAGAGGTCTGAAATTTGTGGCTATGTAAAAATTAATGGATAAGATGCGTCCCATAGTTGTCAGTAATTTATATTTAAAGTGGGTTTGCCTCCACATGGAAGGGAAGAGAAATGCAGCAGTGAGGTAATCTAATTTTATTATTTGTTTGAGTATATATAATCAATACTTTTACCAGAAACTTTCAGGAATCTTACCAGTGTTGAGTACTGATCAAACTGTTTAATACATAGACTAGTTTGTTGTTTGCACTTTATGTTCAACATGTATTGATGTCCAACACAATTAAAAGCTATTCTCTTGAACAATAATATTCTGATTTGTCAAAACAGTTGAATTTTAAAATAGTTCCTTTTTACAAACATCTTTGTCTACAAGTCATTTTTGTTGCGCCTGGTTGATGCAGAGAAAAGTCTAAATTGAATCACAATCGCAATTATGATTGAGATAAATCGCAATTTAGATATTTGGAAAAATTATACAGCCCTAGCCTCAGCCTTACCTGGCCGGGCCTATCAGCATGTGTCTAATAATGTCTAACAAGCTTAATACGTGACTGGAAAGAGTGTTTCTATTAATGCACTTCAGTAAAGACTGCTATGCCAGCCTGTAATAAATCTATCTCCTAACATGCCAGAACTAAGGAACATGATGTTGACGTTGTATCAGATGGTGACCATGATTGGTTCAGCCTCTGTCCTACTTTGTATGGAGTCCTTCATCCAAACTCAAGCTCTGTTAATTCTGCTGACAATGCCTTTTTAAACAGGTTAAAATTTTGTTAATAAAATGCCAACAATGGCATATATTAGGATTCGAAACGGTTTGTAACCTTTCATACTTGGTGCAATTTGTCCACACAGGGTGACTTGCTCAGCTTCTTCTTCATTCTCTCATTTAGAGCGCAAAGGCAAAGAGTCCGCAGCCATGAAGGCAGACCTGCTGAGGGCCAGGGACATGAAGCGATACATCAATCAGCTGACTGTCGCTAAGAAACAATGTGAGAAACGCATCCGCCTGCTCGGTGGACCGAACTATGAGAACAGCGAGGAAGGAGGAGCCGATGACGGCGACGAGCCGCAGAGTCAGAGGGTTAGACACACGATAACACTGAAGAGAGTTTGATGTCAAACAACCAGAAGAAAGCGTGTTTGGTTTCTATACCATACACTTTGTTTTCTTTTTCCCCCCTTCTGCATTCAGATCCTCCAGTTTGATGACATTTTGTGTAACCCAAGTTACAGGGAGCATTTTAGAGTTTACATGGAGCGAGTCGATAAGAGAGCTCTGATAAGCTTCTGGGAACTGGTGGAAATGCTGAAAACTGCCAACAAGGTATCCTGCACACACATTCCTCAGTTTACCCAGCAGTATTCTACTTGCACTTACAAAACTAAAATTAAAAACTGCCTTTTATGTATTTATGTCTAATGAAATATCTTTTTTTTATCCTGGCCAGAGTTGAGCGACATAATCAGGGAAGCTATTTATGATTTTAAAGTTGGCAGCAGTAAGCATGACTAGAATTTATCTCAGGTGTTTTTTTATTTATTTATAGAAATATTTGCTTTTGGTGGGTTGTTGAATTTTCTGTTTACTGCAGGTGTGTGCTGCAGGTAAAAGCAGGGCTGGTGTTTACCTACTTACTGTTTGTTTTGACAGAATGAAGTGCCCCAAATCGTGGGGGAAATCTACCAGAAGTTCTTTGTGGAGAGCAAAGAGATTCAAGTGGAAAAGTTTCTTCTGAAGGAGATCCAGCAGAGTCTGGTGGGGAACAGAGGAACTGAGGTCTTTGTCAGACTGCAGGAGCAGGTGAAAGACCCGTTTTCACTTCTTACCTTCCACAAGCATTCTTGCTCCTGCAACTTTTCCACATTTTGCGCGGTTATAACCACAACGTTCAATGTATTGTTTGGGAATTCTGTCTGATTAGACTGATACAGCCAAGTAGATATTAATGAAGTGGATGGAAAGGCAGTGCAAGGGTTTTCAAAATTAAAGTCCTGTAGGCAGTTTGCCACAAGCTTTCAAGAAGACACAGCAAACCTGATCAAAGGTGCTCTGTTTAGATCAGAACAAATTTACACTTTTTGGCCTTAATGCAAAATGCAGTGTGTGGTGGAAAACTCCGCCTTACCTTAAACGCACCATCTGAACTGGGGAACACGGGGGCAGCATCATGCTGTGGGGATGCTTTTCTTAACCAGAGACAGGGAAGCTGGTCAGACCTGATGGGAAGATGGTTGGAGGTAAATGCAGGACAAACCTAGAGGAAAACCTGTTTGAGGGTGCGATAGACTTTAGACTGCAGTGGAGGTTCACCTTCCAGCAGGTTCACTCTGAACATAAAACCAGAGCTGTCATATAATGCTTTGGATCAATACATATACGTGTGTTAGAATTGCCCAGTCAAAGTCCAGACCTACATCGGACTGGAAATGTGTGCTGTTTTACAAAGAAGGATCAAACATTTCAGTCTCGCAGTGTGCAAAGCTGGTAGATGTATTCCCCCAAAGACCTGCAGCTGTCAATGCACTGATGCGTGGTTCTACACTGTTCTGACTCACAAGCTGAATACAATCTCACACTACACTTAGGATAATCATTTATTATTTATTTATTTCTGTTTTACAATTATGTTCTTTTTTTGGGTTATTACATAAAGTACCAATAAAATATATTCAAATCTGTGGTTATGATATGACAAAATAAAAAAATCTTCAAGGAGGAGAGGGGGCTACTTTTGCAAGGCACTGGTGAAAAGCTCAACAATCCTTTAGTCTGGTGAGAGGCAGAATGATTTCATTTGCTCTGTGTTAAACTGTGTTTTTTTTTTTTTTTTAAATTGCAAGTTGGATTTCCCCTTTTACTGCTTTGACACGTTCTGCAGTAACCATACAGCATATTTAAATGTTCTCAAGGTGGCCGAGACGATGAGGGAGCGTTACTACCCTTCCTTCCTGGTTTCTGACCTCTATGATCGGCTGATCCGACGAGATGAGCCCCACAGCCAATCACAGTGCAGCCCAGAGGAAAAAGGCGAAGGGGTCAGCAATACACATACATGCATTTGCATCACATGGATGTTTTCTATTGAAAACTGCTTTTTTTTGTTTTGTTTGCGTGTATAAGCAGGTAAATGCATATGGTGTCGTCATATTGTTTTGTGCAGTGCCGGGGTCTAGATGCAGGAGAAGAGGTGTGCGATGAGGGGACTAAAGGGATCAATGAGCAAGCCAGCTATGCTGCTACTAAACTACGCCAGCTGTATGACAAACTGGAGTACAAACGACAGGCCCTGGGTTCTATCCAGAATGCACCAAAACCAGACAGAAAGGTAGGAAATAGGAAGCAAGCTTTCTAAACTCTTCAAGTCAGCATCAATCAAAGTGCTGACAGCATGTCTTTGTAAAACCCCCATTTTTCTTTCCTCTGTCTGTGTGTTCATAGATAGTAAGCAAACTAAAAGAAGAGATCGGAGCCATGGAAAAGGAGCACAGTGAACTCCAGCAGCACATATCCAGGACTGACTGGTGGTGTGAAAACCTGGGCCACTGGAGGGCCAGTATCACCACGGCCGAGGTAAACATGTTCACTTCTATCACAACACAACAGCAGAGGAGTCGTTCTCCTAAACTTCCCAACTGCACTGTTTCAACATAACCCCTTAAGGCTCACGATTTAAACAGGCAGAGCTGTACTGTGAAATGTCAGTGTATGCATTATCACAGCTGCAAAGGACTGCTTGGACGCAATATTTGTTAGGCTACAGAGTTCCAGGTGTGATGCATTGAAATGCTGCTTTCTAATAATATATTCGGCGACTTAAATTGACTTTCACTCTCCTAGTTGCACCCGACTGATGGAGGTCTTGGTGCGCAAGAGGAAAAGGCTCTGAGACTTTAGGGGAGATTGTGATGATCATTGTAAAATCAGAAAATAAAGTCATAAAGCACTATAGACAGGTAATGCAGAAATTTGGAACCATTAAATTACTTTACTGTAGTCATCTGAACAATTGGGGGGAAAAAAGCTTACTTGTTCCTACCTGTTTACAAATGCCCGAAACAGGAACACATTATTGAACCAATCAGAAGGTTTACATGAATGACACGGGAAGTCATGCAGCACCGATAACAAAGCAGTTATTTTGTAGGGATGATAAATTATTGTGACTGTTGGGTTCAGTCTCTTTGTCTGTTATGAGGCCAACTAGCTAAAATCTGACCTGGTTTAATGGCCTTAAGAGCCACTGGAGTTGGCACAGAGGATCAGCAGCAGTGTGTGCAGAGACTGAGCTAATATGGTGTAGAGTCCCCCAGACCCGTATTTCACTCTGCATGTTTTTGAATTCAGGCTGCAGAAGAAGGGGGCGAGACCGTAGCTAGTTACAGCGTGTGTGTCTGCCTGACGGAAGGAGAGGAAACAGCCAACAGCCGCTGGAGCGTCCAGAGGAAGCTCACCGAGTTCCAGGTGTTACACCGCAAGCTCACTGAGGTAAAACTCTGTCTAGCCTTCAAATGTGCTCCTTTTTTATCGCTTTTTATATAAACTTTTATGGACTTTTTTTTTTTTTTTTTTTTTTTGAATAAAGATCTGATGAGCGTTAGGCTCATATGCTTTAATGGATAGATGGAGCTTGTAATTCACTGTCTTTTGGATTCAATACTGTCACCCCATTAAAAGGCTTATAGCCATGTTATTATGCTTAAAAAAGACCAGAAACCGTTTGATCACAATATAATAAGGTTATATACACCAAGCGTCCATCCTGATGGTGTTTTGATGGTCCTTTTTGAGGCAAAATATAGCCCCACAACGTGCACAATGAGCAGATATAAACAGATGTGGCGCCATCTAGTGGCATTATTGCAGAACTGCCATTATGCTGGTTTGCTTAAATCATTTGTAAATAATGACGGACCGAGCCTGACCTTCTGCAATGCCTCGTCGTAAAGCGGCACCTCGGCATGATTGAAGACCAACCGTTATTAATTAAATACACCGTTCTACTGCAACTTTAAGAGCCTCATATCAGAACATTTAGTCAGATCAATCAACTCTAATCACATCTGAGCCTCAGCAGGTTTTGTGTCCGCTTCAGTGAACACCAGCGTTTATACTGTATTCACAGCACCATTCCAGTCTTTTCCTTCTTGGAAGTCTTGAAAAAAATGTTTTTGTGTTTTTTTTTTTTTTTTTTTTTTTTTTTTTTTTTTTTTCCCCCACTGAATCTTGGATCTTTCTTCATTGTTTCGCTGGGAGATGGTTCCTCATTTATCCCCTGCAGTGTTGTACTTCTGTTACTAAAAATAAACACGAAAGGCTTTATTTACTAACTGAGCAAAAACATGTACAACGCCAAAATAACTAATACGCCAGCAGGACGTGATAATCTTTCAAATGTAACCATAGTGAGCTACTGACGTATAAATACAAAAAAGTCAAATAACATGGCTGTGCACCCTTTGGCAAAAAAAAACTTGCCATACATTTTTTTTTTCACTTTCATGTGTTATAGTTCTACCTCCAAATTGGAATCTGCAGGTCAGACTGGAAAACTGTGAATCTGTAAAATCCTTGAAGACCCTAATTAGTGCATCTTTTTAATCTGTCCTTCTTGTTTTTCTTTTGTCTTCTCAGTGTTTCCCCTGTTTGAAGAAACTCCAGTTACCATCTCTTAGTAAACTTCCCTTCAAATCCATTGACCAGAAGTTCTTAGAAAAGAGTAAAACACAGCTCAATGCCTTTCTCCAGGTAACTCTACAGTATGATGGATTGTTCCCTTATTTACACAAAAATAATTTAAAAAGGTGTATAAGGTGATTAATTTCCTTTTTATTTTAAGCCAAACGGAGACTTTTACCGCTATTACTGGTCAAATATTTAACATTGATTTAAATTTAAATCCACCTTTGCTTTGTTGTCAGTTTTGATAAATAGACTGAAACAAAAATATCTAATAAACACCCACTTGATTTAGTGGTAGTTTTCAAGTAAATGAACTTATAGTAATAAATCTCCTGTATTGTTGCTGCTCTGGTCTATATAAAGTAATCCAGATTTTTGCTAGTTAGTTAGTTGGGCTGTGTGTTCATGTAGCCAGCTACCAGAACAGATATGCTGCTGGTAGTTTTAAAACATGCAAGAGTGATGGGTGGCGCTCATTTAGTTTCCACACCATGAAGGTCTGGGTTTTTCATGACAAGAAATATTGCCAAACAACCAAATTCTTCGTTCTTGTAAGCGAGGGAGACCAAAAAAAGTGCCAGTTGCTTCAGGACTTTCTCTGATGTCTAATTAAATGGATCTTAAATTATAGGGTCATACGGTATGATGGGCATTTTCTTTAAAGGAAATGAAAGAAACAATTTATTAAAGCCGTGGTTAAGTGGCCCATACTTATTTTATAATTACATCTGACACCTGCCATTAGATACACAGGAACATTTCCTGTTTTTTTATTTTGATCGTCAATCATTGAAAGCAACCCACATGTGGGCTTTGTCTCACTCTGTCGGCGCTGGCTCGACAGCTGTTGAAAATGACACCAGCTCTGTGTGTGTGTGTGTGTGTGTGTGTGTTTGTGTTGCAGCGGCTGCTGACAGATGAGCGACTGTGCCAGTCAGAGGCGCTCTACGCCTTTCTAAGCCCGTCTCCGGAGCACCTCAAAGTAACTTTTCTTTTTAGATATATACAAATTTGAATCATACATTTTAATACGTGTAAAAGATGTGACAGGTGTGTTTTTTTGTTCCTCTGCTATTCATGGGCATTGTTTATTTTTAGTTTTCCTATAGTAGCTTCATATTGCAATATGTGTTGTAGGTGATGTCTATTCAGAAGAAGTCCTCCTTCTCTTTGGCCTCCTTTCTGGAGAGGTTACCTGGAGATTTCTTCTCCCATGCGGAGGTAGAGCCATAACGTACAGCTTGTCCAGCAGGTCGTTTCAGAACCTTTTGTCCTGATTGCTTAGCTCACGCTGCATGTTGTTGCCGTGATCGGTGTTTTGTAGGAAGATGGGGATGACGACAGTGACCTGTCGGACTACGGCGATGAAACGGACGGGCGGAGAAATGCTCTGGCTGAACCCTGCTTCATGCTTATCGGGGAAATCTTTGAGCTACGAGGAAGTGAGCAGCTCACTGGCAAAATGATTAAATGTGGCGGCATCAGAGGGGGATTTAATTGATTTGAGTTCTTTGTTTTCCTGCTCAGTGTTTAAGTGGGTGAGGAAGACTCTAATTGCACTAGTCCAGGTTACGTTTGGACGAACTATCAACAAGTAAATACTGTCCCTTTTTTCACAGATTTTTAGCTTGTGTTCCTACCAGCAGAGCTCTGAAGCTAACCGAATCCATTTCTCACTCAGACAGATCCGGGACACTGTAAACTGGATCTTCTGTGAGCAGATGCTGGTGTGTTACATCAGTGTGTTCAGGGACACCTTCTGGCCTAATGGGAAGTTGGCACCTCACGGCAAGGTCCGAACTGATTCAGAACGCAGTGAAACCAAGGAGCGGGCTCAACAGAAACTCCTCGACAATATTCCAGGTGAACGTCCACCTCAGCCTCTAAAATGTTTACTTCCAGGTTTACCCTGTATCCTGGTCTCTGCCTGAGAAAAGCATCCCTACATCATTATGGCTCCACCTTCCTGGTAGGGATGCTGTGTTCAGAATGACATGCAGTAGCGTTCTGCCTCTTAAAACCATTTGCAGATCAGAAAGAAATTGTCCTGTCTGACCAGAGCACCTCAATTAATGTTTGTCGTGTCCTTGTGGCAAACTGCAAAAAAAAGACATATTATGCCTTTTGTTTTACTGATCTTTTCCATAAAGGTCAGATTTGTGGAGCCTCCATGCATCTTTACCTTTACACATAACATCTTATTGTTTGTAGAACATGTGAGAAAATGCGGAACGATTCAAGGAGTAAGGCAACTTTTGCGAAGATTTAGTGGTTTATTGTATACTTGTGACATAACTGAAGAACATGCTGAGAGATGTGTGTGTTTCTGTTTTATCAGATGCACTAACAAACCTCGTTGGCCAGCAGAATGCTCGCTTTGGAATCATCAAAATCTTCAATGCTCTGCAGGAGGCCAACGCAAACAAGCATCTCATCTACGTAAGGCAGACCCGTGAAGCATCAAACAGGATTCTGTAGCTTTTGTTATTCAGAGCGCCAGCCTTGAACCTAACAATTATGTCTATCTGGTAGGTGTTGATGGAAATGTTGCTGAAGGAGCTGTGTCCTGAGCTCAGAGCATCAGCGGACAACATCTGAGCACAACCACAGAGCACCCCGAATCACCAAATAGAACAGAGGCTCCACTGGCGTCTGTTTCTCACCCTTCTAGCCGACCAGTCCCGGAGTTCCAGGCCAGACGGGGAGCGAGGTTTATGGGTAAACCTCCGTGTTGGTCTGAGCTGGAGCCGAGGCTGGGAAATGGTGGCAAACCGAGCTCACAGCAGCCTGAAAGGGGCTGGCACGGCATTGTGCTGAGCCAGGACACTAATCGTATCTGTAACAGAGAGCCCACGTTCACTAAAGACCAAGTTTTAATTTTCAACAGTATGTAACACTTTTATATGTTTGTTTAGTTGTTTTCTGGGGACACAGACATTCCAAATCAATACTAAAGCCAAATGATAATAAATCTGTTGTTCTGGTGTAAATCTCTGAAGTTAAAGTGAAGCTTAATGTTTGGACATTGGAGGTGGTGATCCACAGAATGTGATTGGAAAGCACGGTCCAGATTGGTGTCGGAGCGCGGACTCCCATTGCCCTGGAGGACGAACCAGTTTCAGTCATTGCCCGCAGACCTCTGAACATTCCTACACACAGCCTAAGCAACAACACTCGTGTTCTGTGATTCTTGTTGAGACTTCTAATTGTGCAATATAATTTCATGTGAACGTCATTGTGATGATTTTATTTATGATTATTATTATTGATAGATTTTATTTTTACCAAAATTGTTTAGAGAGCGTTTATATGAGCAATAAATCACAAACAAAAGCTGAGCACTTGCATTTCTTTAATTCTTTATTAATCTATGGCAAAGAAGGTGCAATATTAATCAGGTATAACACCCACGTACCCGTACCAATACAACAATAATCCAAATGGTTGAAGGCCGTACAAACACAGATTACTATTACATCAGTGTAGTCTGCCTAGTTTGGTGCTGGATTGAGTTTAGCTTTAATAAAGTCATTATACATCACACAGTTAGGACACTGCCTTAAGATGTCCTTTTTTATAGAGAGAACTGCCCTGTCACTTGTTGGCAACCAGCTTCTATCTATGATGTGCCTTAAATGCAAAGACACTTAGAAAAAAGTATATAGATGTGGTTCTGAGGTGTAAGGGAAGCTCAGGTTGCTTTGGGTCTGCCTTATAGATTCTGGTGTCTCATCCTTCTCTTGACAATATTCCATAGCTTCTCTGCTTGGTTCAGATCAGGCTAGTTTGCTGGCCAATCAAACAAGTAACACTATGGTCACTGAAGCAGCTTCTGGTACCTTTGTCAGTGTGGGTCGGTACCAAGTCCTACTGGGAAATAAAAGCTTCTCCATAAAGCTTGTCGGCAGGAGAAGGCAAGAAGTGCTCCAGGATTTCTTGGTAGACAGATGCGTTGGCTGTCGGCTTCCAGGAACACAGTAGACCAGAACCAGACTGGAAACTTCCCACTGGGCTTCATGTTACTTTTATTTTCTCCCTCTCCTCTCTTCCTCTAGCTTCTGGGACCTTGATTTCCAGTTTAATTGCAAACCGGACTCTGCCTTTACCCCTGATTACCTCCACTAGTTCCCCCTGTTGGCACACCTTTAAATACCTATAGCTTTGTTCCTGTGCATAACCCGCACTCGTCCAGCCCTCGCTGGATTCTCATTGGCTTCTGATTCTAGTCACAACTTGGACTGTCTCTGGTTTGTGATTATTGGCTAGCCCTTTGGACTCTTCTACTGGGTCGATCTGCCATCCCCGTTGTGAGCGATCCATTGTTCTGCCTGTTATCTGCTCACCCTGGACTCTTGCCAGTCATCATCACTCTTCCATTTGTTTGATTTATTTAACAAACATTTTTTTTTCAAGTGCAACACCATGTCTGTTTTGAATATTGTGTTCTCAGAAAGCCAAGCATAACCAGCTGGGTCTCAACAAAATATAACCTCCAGTTAGCAGAAGCATATTGGTACTATTAACCAGTTAATTTAAGCCTTAATCTTCTAGGGGCATGAAAGAGTTTGGGCTTAACGCTGCATGCTTGAATGTGTTAAGGCTTAACATGGCACAAAAAAAACACAAACACATTTGCATTTGGCTAACTATTACATTGTTCTAACAATGCAACTAATATATTAGTTTTGGAAAGCCTTTGTATTTCTATTTGCTTTAAATTGTCCCCTATTTGTAAGAAAAGTGCAGTTTTGGGTGGTCTCCATGAAAGAGTTACAAACCTTTCTGCTTTTGCCTTTCTGCTTTTGTTTTGACTCGATAGGGGTAAACTAAAATTGACGAAGTTTTGAGAAACATACCATGGTTGCAGTTTAATAATTTAATCGTTTAACAGACAGTAGTCTGTGGGAGAACTATACACACATCCTTCACATGCTGGTCACACACACTACTGTGGGACGCCATCCTATTCCTCAGGTCAGACGGTGTGGTTGGGGTGGTCACTCTGGACTGGACAGCATGCCCAAGCTGATCCCACAAGTGTTTAAAGAAAATGAGGTCAGGACTTCAAGCAGCCCAATCATCCTCTTCACTCTCAAAAGATAAAAACACCCCAAAAACTACTCTCTGGGGGTGTAGAGATCTCAGAGGATAGAGTTAGGTCCCCAAGAGTGGAGATTTGGGATTGAAACAGGTTGCACTGCAGTACTGTCAAGTTTTTTTATGGGTGCAACTGATATACTCTCTGATGTTCAGTCCAATTCACAAATGCGTTTTTTTGCTTAAACTCGCCTTCCAGCAACAGAAGACGTTCAAGAAAGGTTTTTACAACAAAAAAAGACCGTACATTTATTTTTGTAATACTGTATAAACCCAACAGTATGTCAACAATAAATCATGATACAAACAACACAAATTAAAAAGTTACATTGAACCACCAATCACAGAGAGTAGGCATTCTTGAACAGATGAGTTTTGAGTCTAGACTTGAGAACTGGTAGAGGGTATCTGTATTGAGCATGTCTGAAGGGAGATAATTGTAGAGTTTGGGAGCAGAGCGGGAGAAAGCTCTGCTCTCCATGTTGCCGAGATGGGCTGAAGGAACCGTAAAGTGAATAAAGGAGGAGGATCTAAGGGTGTGGGAGGGAGTAGCAATGTAAAAGGGATCAGAAAGGTCGGGGGGAGCGAGGTTGTGGATGGTCGAACGTGTACAGAAGGACTCTGAATTCTATTCTGAATCTAACCAGGAGCCAGTTGAGCTGCTGGAGGACTTGGGTAATATAGTGAAATGAGGGGTTTTTGCTAATAATGTGAGCAGCTGAATTCTGAACCACTTGAAGCTTATTGAGGGATTTTTGTGGGAGACCAGACAAAGAGTAGAGAATTGCAGTTATCAATGTGGGACAGAGAGGTAACAAGACTATGGATAACAACTAATGCAGTGAGGGGAAAGGGTGAGCGAAGATGGCAACTATTCCGTAAATGAAAATAATATGCAGACCAGGTGATGTTAGTGATGTGAGAGGTGAAGGTAAATCAGAGTGCTATTGAGGATGACACCCAGACTCTTGATTTTAGCTGAAGAGGAGACAGTGGAGCCGTCAACTGAGATTACAGATTTGGTTCATATAAGGAGGATCTCGATTTTGTCACTATTTAGTTTTAAGAACTTGGTCCTGAACCAAGATTTTATTTCAGATTGGCTCGAGGTGATGGAGGAGGGGAGTATATAATTTGGCTTACTACATAAATAGATCCAGTGTAGCAGTGAAAATGGATATTAAATTTGCGGAAGATACTGCCAAAGGGAATAAAGTAAACAATGAAAAATACGGGTCCCAGAACAGAGCCTTGGGGCACGCCGGTTGTGACAGGGAACTTATGGGAACTGAAACCGTTTACTTGGATGAACTGAGTGGAGCCAGAAACGTAGGAATGAAACCAGTCAAGGGGATGTCAGTGATACCAATTTAAAATAATCTGTGGAGAAGGATGGAGTGAGATATTGGCCACACTCAGACCCAGACGAATGAGAATACAAAGTAAACCAGAATCAGCTACCATCATGAGATCATTGGTATTTTTATGAAAGCAGTTTCAGTGCTGTGGCGGAAACCAGATTAGAATTGCTCATAGAGGTCATTATGGGTTAAATGGGAGTAAAGTTGAGAGGCAACTGTTCTTTCTAGTATTTTGGAAATAAAAGGTAAATGGGGTGGAGGTTACTGAAGTTGTTGTGCCATGTATTTAAAGCTTATCCTGTGTGTATCTCTGTGCTTATGTCTCCTCTGTCCGTTGTATAAATAAGACAACGTAAGACAACTTAACAACGGAAATATATTTGTAGTAAAATAGAAAAATACAAGTCGATGCATAGGATACGCTATTATTTTGAAAGAGCTTTTATTTTGATAGCCTGGAGCCTAATCCGGAAGTACTTCGCTTTCCAAAGCTTTCCAAAGGCGGTGCTAATGCAGTCAACTTTTTGAGCTTGGGTCCTACTGAATGGTAGGTTTATGTTTCTGACGGTAGAGACGTAATCCTCACAGGTAGACGAAGGAGCCCGTAGTTACTAAGATTCGCTTGTTGATTATTATTTTTTACGGTGCGGTTAATATTGACTTCCCTTTGGTTTGACTAAAGCTAACAGGTTAGCCAGGGTAACCATAAGCTAATTTTAAACAAACATAAAGCTGGTATTGTTAGACAGAAGAATAGTCAGGCTTCGCCGTTACACAAGGCGGCCGAACTAGCTCTCTGAGAAATGTGACGCTTTCCATTGTCGTTGCCTGACAACGGGCGATTTAAAGAGACAGTAACCTGTGTGCTTTGAGGTTACGCGTTATCCCGATGTAAATGTCAATAAAAAGCTTTTCCCTCCCACATTCTGTTCTAGATAGTAATGCCGACCGAAGTGGACCGCTGCCCCCCTGGCTGTCCTGTGTGAGTGCAGCTGAGGGTGATGGACGACGAGCTGGAGAACTTCATCAGAGAACGCAAGGCGCGAGTGGCTGAGGATAAAGCCAGTCTAGAACACGACCCTCCCTACATGGAGATTAGGGTACATCTGCTAGAATTAACTCTATACGGCTGGCTCTTATTTAGGCTGTTGGGACATAAAGAGGATGACACATTTGCAGAAGTAAAAACCTGTAGATCATAAAAGTGCTTTGTGTTTTCTATATACAGTCATGGCAAAGCTTTTGGCAGGAATGCTGTGATTTGTGGCGTTTCTTTAAATTATAAATTATGTAATAATTGCCAAATAGCTGATTCTGATAGTTATCTTAAAGGAGTAAACCCTGATCATGAAGTATGCAGTCTGTTCTGGATTCCTCTGGTGCGTTTTTGACTCGGTGCTCCATTGTGGTGGAAGACCCAGAGGTCAGGTGGTTCATGCATCTGATCAAGATTCCTCCTGGAAACCCTCTCTTTGGAGGTTTCCCAGAGACATTCCCAGAGTTCTTTTAATACCTATTTTAAGGTGTAAATAGAAAGGAAGAGAGGAAGGATGGTTTCATTAAACAGTGACGGGATGGATGGGCGGAATGATGAAAACAAATGGACGGATGGATGGAGAGGCACGTACGGCTTTTAGACGATTGGACAGTAAATAAAGTCTGAAAGCACAATTATTTGTCCACACATCTTCTACCATACTAATTCACCCTTGTAAGACACTTCAATCAAATTCTATGCTTTTCTTTATTATGGAGGAACCCTGCCTTAGAGATGCTTGTCAAATTAAATGTGTATTTTGTTTACCCTTCACTCCGAACTAGGAATGCTAGAAATTGAACAAAGCAGCATCTTGTGTGCAAACAACTGGTTCTGAGAAGTTTACTGACTGGTGTGATGATTGCCATTCACATCCTCGGTTTTATATTCAAATATTCCTCTGCTTTGGGCTGACAGGCAAAACCCTGCAGAAGCTATGGGTCCACTGTGAAGGAGAACATCCCTCCAAGGATTACCAACCAGGGAAAAGGTACGTTTTTATTGTTGTGCTGTACAGTATGTCAGAAAATAAAAAAAGAGGAAATGCTTCATGTTTCGTGGCCGTTATCTGTCTTGTTTGACGAAGAACGTTTCTGAGATCCCGGTTCCCTGTCTGTCTCCACTTAAAACTGATGGGTGTGTGTTTGCCAGAGGAGAGCTGCAGCGTGGGTCTGCCCCTTGGTGCGGAGTATGAAGAGAAGAAACACAGGCTGCAGCATGAGCTCCGCATGGACTACAGGCGCTACATGGCTCAGGTTGCCGTCTTTACCTCACACACGCGCGCACACACACTGATACATGTCATTGATCTGTCGCTGACCAACAGACTTATTTATCAATGGTTTAACATTTTCTCTTTAAGTTATTTTCTACTAATTATTATTGTTACCATCATTGCCATGTCTGCGACACAAGCAAGTCCCACAAGATCTTCATCTTTAGACTCATTCTTATTGGCCTATAGTGTTCAGAAATACCTCGTGACAGAGTTGAGATTTATTTGTTGTTTATTAAGCTCTTTAAGTGATATTAAGTCTATAGTAACAGGTTTTCCAAAAAAGTAAAAAAAAACAACTGGACTTTTTTCTGAAGTTTGAAGACGTTTCGCTTCATATCCAAAAAACTTTCTCAATTCAAAATGTCTGGAGTATTTTGGAGCTCCAAGCTTTATGGTACTGCCCACACTACTCCAGACATTTTGAATTGAGAAAGCTTTCTGGATAGGAACCGAAACGTCTTCAAACTTCCGAAAAAAGTCCAGTTGTTTTGTTTTTTTAAGTTTTTTGGAATGACCATGACCTGGATGACTGAGAAGCTTCACCAGCATTTAGTAACACGTTGTTATCAGTTTGTAGTGCATTGCACATTACAACCACAAACTTGAATGGATTTTATTTCAAACTTAATGTTACAGACCATTGCAAAGTAAACCACAATTCTTAAGGGGAAAGATAAGGGTACATAGTTTTCAGTATTCTTATTTTATTTTAAAGACATAAAAAAAATCCGAAAAACATGACATGTGTTAGAAAACCAAGACTTGGCATTACCCTGAAAACATCATCTCCAGGGCGAAACCTGCTGGTGGTGGCACCATCCAGCTGTGGGGTGGTGTTCTTCGGCAGAATTGGTTAGATATAATGGATGGAGCTAAATATGTAGAAATCCTGGAAGAAAACCTGTTAGAGGTGGAAAAACTTAAAACTAAGGCAGAGGATCACTTTCTGGTAGGATAACAACATTGAACAGACAAACGGCGATATAAACTGCCTGATGGGACCAATAAAATGTGTTTATTATTATTATTATTATTATTATTATTATTATTATTATTATTATTATTAATAATAATAATAATAATAATAATAATAATAATAATAATAATAATAATAATAATAATAATAATAATACATATTGTTGTTAAATTGTAATGATGATAAATTGTTTGTTTACATGGCAGTTTTCACTGGCAATTCAGTGAACAACTGAGGAAGGCTTGGCCACCTTTAGTTATTCGTCTCTTGCAGGAAATAACTAACAAATCTTGATCACATAAACAGAGAGAGCGAGAAACTGAATATTTAGAGAGAAGATAAAGTGGCGCCTGAGCGCGCCGAACTCCAGCCAGATTAAGGAAAATAAAACAGCTGTTATGTGTTCACGGTTGCTCAACAAAAGCTCGCCGCAGCGTGACTTGAAAAGATCTATGAGAAGGTTTATCTGGGCTGGTGAACAGGGGATTACAATTATCTAACGGAGAAGAAATTAAAGTATGGCCATGTTTTTCCAACTTCAGTTGATGCTGCAACAAGTCTGAGTTTAGCAATGTTGCTTAACTGTACGAAGCCAGAATGTGAAATAGGTTGTATGTGTGAGTCCTGGTTGTGATCATGATCAGAGGATCTCCCCAGATTTCTAACACTGGCCTTTATTGACGTACAGGTGGGAGCAAATGCTTGTTTGATGTCCCCGGGCATATCGGGCGGGGCTATAATCAGGATTTCTGTTTTCCTACAGTTTAATATCCGATAGATCAACCAGCTATTATTTTATTATAACTATGCAGTTGATCAGTTCAGTTGTCAAATTCTTGAGGCGTCTTGGTAATAATAGTGGACTGATGCATAATTATAATTAATTATAGCATTATTTTACTTTGACTGTCACTAGTACTAATGAAATATGTCAACATCTTTTTGTATTACAGAAAAGCCACTTAGATGCTGTGGAGTCTTGGCCTTTAATGACTCGTGACAACAGGAGATCCAACAAGGTGAAAGCCTCTTTACAAATGTATATTTATACCAAACGCTAAAAGTTCATGTTGAACCCTTTGGATTAAGAAAAGGATGCCGCCTAAATTTTAATGCGAGTCAAGGCAGTGAGTGAATACCTTTGGCAAGCTTGTCTATATTATAATGCTTTGACAAATGATTCTATCCATTGGTTTGTTTTTCATTAAAAAAAATCATGTAAAACAGACAGTAGAAACTCTCAGAGAACCTTTTTTTAAAGGCTTTTTCAAGTTGACATGTTGAAAACTGGACATTAGCAAATGTCCTCTGACCTAATGAAGCGCCAACAGAGATTTTGAAAGTCAATCCATCCTCCCAGTAAATCCTTAGTTTTTTTTGTGCGTGTGAGGGGAATAGGGGTGTGTGCATGAATTCTATTACCTGGAGGTGCAAAGTTGATAGGCACAGAGAGTTGTGGGGTTTAAGATCAGAATGGGGTATGAAGCGTCTGCGCCCACACGCTGCAGCAACCCCAGGTAGACGCCCAACTCTGCCGTACTCCTGCTAGGTTGGAAACTGCTTTTTATTTATTTATTTATTTTATTACTGAATTTCCCACAAATGTCAACATTCCATTGAAGGAAATGTATCCCTCCTGTCTTTGGAAAAGATTTTTCTTTGTTTTAAATAATGGGTCTTTAAAAATGAGAACAGGTTTGCTGAAGTCGATACTTATCATAAATTCAAAGTTGTCTTTCTTTCATGCAACATTTGTGGCTCTAAACAAGCTTTATTTAGCTGGACCGAGGGTAAAAATGGCTGTTTGGATTGTGAGGGTTTCAGACCAGTGCTCTAGAGTCTTGCACTGTTGTTGCAAGCCGGTTTTTAAAGAATCCACTCTGGTCAGCGTTTATAACATAAGGGTACACAATTTTTTTACAGCGATTAAGGCCCACAGATGATTTTAAGGTCGGCATCAATGAGTGTCATCAATGCACACCTTCTTAACCACTAATATGTCCAGATGTAGCACTTGTCTTTAGCAGCTGTATTTCTCGCCTTTTAATGTATCTTTTCCTTAAAACGCTGAATTATCTCGTAGTTGAACAGAGACGCAGCTGAGCAATCGCTGCAGAGACGCTGCAACAATTGTTTTGTCATGAAGCTTAATTTCAAAGCAGATTTTTAGGTAAATAACAAGAAACAAAGAGGTGCGCCTGATCCAATCACTTCACTTTTTACGCTCTCGCCACACTGGTGACACAGGTTGTCCACATCACACATGGAGGAAAAAACAAACAATGCAACAAGGTTAAATGAAGAGGCACTTAAGATTAATCCTCCTTGAGCTGAGAATAACTTCTTTAGTTCTATATAGTCAATTAATATTAATCTTTTAAATAGTAGACTTGTCACCTTTTGATTAAAAATGCGTTGTGGTTTCTCCAGCGGCTACAACCTGAGCTCTGGACCGATGTTCCCATGCAGCGTCTGCAAAGGGATGCAGGCGCTCTGACCGCGGACAGAGGGTCGCACAGAGCGCTGCGGCTCGCCGAGGAGGACCAGGAGCCCTTAGGGTTTCTTCCCAGGCGCCCAGACCAGCTGGGGAGTCCGCTGGACCTGGATTCTGGTGAGGAAGAGGAGCGGTTTAAAGATCAGCCGGAGAGGACCGGCGGTAGAAGGCGCAGGGTCCTTAGAGCTGAGGGCAGTTATCAGAAGAGTCTGTCTGCCAGAACCGGCGGAAGGTAACGCCCGAAGAGTTGCATGCATGTTTGCTGTTTTTTTTTGTTGTGTTTTATTTTACGTCTGTTGCAGTTCTTTTTCAGTCCGTTTTAATTTTTTCCTTCCAGGGAGAAGGTCGAGCGTGCTGCTGGTGTTCGGAGCGATGGCAGGAGATCAAGAGAATCCAGTAAAAACGAGAATGCTCACTTCGCGACGGGACTCATAATCGGTAACGAGGCTTTTCTGCTCGGTTCCTCATTAGATATTTTCAGAAATAACTTAGCAAATTCAGATCAACATCATCCGGCTTTCTTTTCACCGTCCAGGATAAACAGATGTTTCAGAGAGTAAAAGGCAGCTTTTACAACTTACGTGATTAAATCCAAGCACTCGGCTTGTTCTCTGCGATTGTGGTTGCATGCCTGCAGGAGCAGCTGAAACGGAGGAGGCGTTGCAGAGGAAGAAGGAACGCTACAGGCAGGAGCTGCAACAGCAGATAGCTGAACAGCACCGCAACAAAAAGAGGTATTCAGACCTTTTCAACCTTTTAACATTTCGTCACTTGACAACCACTAAGTTCAGTGTGTTGTATTGGGATTTTATTGTGAAGGGGAGGGGTTTCCACACTTTTAAGCATGAAAATCTAAAAACTGTACCGTGGATTTGTTTCAAACCCCTTTTACTCTGTTACTACTAAATAAAATCCTCTGTAGCCAATTTCCTACATTAGTAAGTAGAGTCCGCCCGTCTAATCTCTGTGTAAATCCAGCCGTTCCGTTTCTGGACTCAGAAGTTCATAGGAGAACATTAGAAAACTCACGGCATCGTCAAGACCAAGGAACACAGCCGACAGGTCGTGGGTGGGGGAAGATTTGAAGAAGTTTAAGAAGTTCGGGTGGGACATTGGCAGAAAACCCGTTGGAGGCTTAAAAGAACCTGAAACTTTCCCAGAGGTTTCAGCAGCAGAACAACCCTAAACATACAGACAGCAGTGATAAGATGGTTTAGGTGAAGATGTGTTAAAATGGCTTAGAGACCATGTCCTCACCTTATCCTAACTGAGACTTTTTAGTAAATCTTTCAGATCGATGTCCATTGATGCTCCTTGGACAGCTTGATTAAGTTTGAGGTGCTTTATAAAACCTCTGCAGATGAACAAAGCCGGTGGAGACACCGCCCTGTGGCTGTAAAAGGTACTTCTAGCAGATATTGACAGATGTGCATAATACAAATGCATACCAATATGTTTGAAACCCTTCATTTTTCTCCCACTGCACTGTCATGGTGTATTTTGGGTTAGTCTATGGCCTCAAATCCCATGGAGTTACAACGAAGCTTGTGGCTGGAAGGCGACAAAATGCAAAGTTCAAGGTGTATAAATATGCTTGTGGTCAAACTTTAATTCCTAATAGTTTCAAATAGAGGAGAAGTTTTCTAATAGTCGTATCTATAAAGAGGAGGAATATAAGCGTTAAATATGGTTTGTTCAAACATGTTGCATGTAAAGCTGCATGTGTGCTTCCTTCAGGGAAAAGGATCTGGAGCTGAAAGTCGCTGCGACAGGAGCAAACGACCCCGAGAAACCGGTCAGCAGTCACACAACACGGTTTGGATTCAAATGACTTTCACTACAGACCTCCTTTTAATCTTCGCCATTTTTGTCATCCGTTCCCGTCGCAGCCAGACCGAATCAGACAGTTTGGCCTGAGCAGGAGGGAAGGTCCTGTAGTTACAGAGCCTTCGGCAACAGCAGAGAGCGGATTATCGTCCAGAACCACAGCCAGCGCTGAGAGCGCTGCTCTTAGAGGAAGGGGGATGCCTCCCCCTGAGCTGCCACATGTCGCCTTCCAGTCCCCTCTGCTGGAGTACAGCTCTGCTCTCGGCCTGGGCGAAGGACATCTGTCTCCCTACAGCCAGCATGGCGCCCCGTTCATCCCAAACGCCGTTGACATACACAGGTATAACGGACGCTGAACCATTTCCTCATTCATATTCTTTAAAGGAGCAATAAGCGAAATTTCATTATTTTAGATAGAAGGAACTAAACAATAGTGATGTGAAGAACTAAAGGTAATATTTCTGATGGACTATGATGCCACACCACAGCTCTCTGTGCTGTTGTCCAATCCTTTAGCAAATATGCACATATGAAGTGAAGGGGGAGAAGGGCGATCAGCTGGAGTGGTAGAGAGAGGCTGCCTTGTCACAAGTCCTGTTTTGAGCTACAGACAGGGCTCAAGCCCCACCTAGTGGTGAAATATCGCCTTATTGCTCCTTCAAGAAAACACTGCATGTTGTGTCATCTCATAAGCTCAATTGTCTCGCCAGTTTTCACACAACAGCAGAGCAGGCTTGCTTGGACTATAAAAGCTTCGTTATTGTCAGCACTTCTTATGATGATCTTTCTTCCTCTGCCGTCTGCCAGTTGTTGATCACACAGCGGTTGTACGATGAGCTCAGCCGCTGTTGTCATGATTTTTGTGGGTGGTCATTCTTTTTGAGTCTCTTTCGTTACTGGGTGCCAGGGGACCGACCTAAAACATGAACATGGAGACAATCAGAAAAAGAAGCGCCTCAGAAGAAATCTTGGATATGATAATTTTGTCTGTTTAGTGTAACATAATGAACTCTTTGCTGTCTCTCTGGGTTCTTCCAGAAACCCTGCCTTCCTTCCTCAGCCCCCGCCTCGAATAAGGGAAGCTTACAGGTTTCCATATGGGGAACCGCATCAGTCCTACACAACCAGAAATCTGCTTGACCAAAATATGGCCTACTGTAAGTGTTGCTCTCCTACAGAGAGAGGAAAAACTTGTAGACTGCAGAAAACTTAAAGAAACACTTGATCCAGAGTTACAGGCGTGACCTGCCGTCTCCAATCTCTTCCCAGATCGTCCGTTTCCTGCTCCTAATGCCGGGTTTCCCATGTCCTACTGGAATCTGCCACCAGGGGGAGCTGTGCCCAGCCAGTCGGGGCACCACAGCCCTCACAGCCAGCATAGTGGCTGTAGTTTCCCAGAGCCTCCGTCACGGTAAGCGCGTGTAGTTGTTGTTGAACCTCCAAAGAACACCGTCCTTTAACACTCACGCCGTTTTTGTGAAACTGTTCCGGCAGGCCCAACAATGAAAGCGCTGCTGCAGACTCCCGTGTTGGAGACTTTCCCTCAGAGAGGCCCAGGTCCACCAGGGACAGGAGTCTGAGCTACAGAGAGGCTCTAAAACAACAGGTAGGGGGATTCAACTAAACCTAATCCCAAGTCTTTTCTCCTCTTATTTCGTTAGTAGGGTAACCATGTGAGTGTCTCCACCAGCCTGTAGGATTATTATGGTTGGGATAATTTACGGCGAGCTTGTGGGCTCATTACATATAGTCTGTGATATGTTGACAGGAAGCTTCCTGGAGTGGGAGCAACATTACTTCCTACAAGGTAAAACGGATCTCGATAAAACGAGCTGATAGAGGAAAGTTGTGTCCTTAGAGCTTCGTCTTTTAGGTTTGCTCTAGAAATATTTGAGATATTTCCCCCGTTCAGATGTTTGATATCCCAGATCCACTTCAACCCTGTTAAAACACCTCCAACTTTCCCTACCCTAGTTATTATCCCCCCCTTTGACATACTGATTCCAGGTGACTCCTCGCATCCAGCTTTACTGCTGTCTGGCCTCACTACAACGGTTGATGGTACAAATCCCTTCTTAGACAGAAGAGGGTTTTTTTTTCTATTATAGCACAAATGCTGACATCTGTTGGATCATATCCACTGTCAAAGATGGCGGTGGAGCATCTCAAAACAATAAAAAAAAAACTTTTGCTGGGTAGCAAGACAGTGACAGATCAGAAAAAGAAGTTTGTGCACTTTTGACAATGGGCCAACTGCAGGAGGCAGACTGGTCACCAGCAGTAAATCCTGTTTGTGTTCTTTAGTTTGTCGGCTTTATTCTCGCTGGGGCTGTGTATCATCTAGGATGAGCTTGATTTGATTTGACTCCAATATCGATATTTATTACTTTCAAAATAATGCTCAGTCATTGAATCGACAATACCAGCCAAATATTATATTTATGTTCAATTTATTGAACACTGATAAATTAACAGGAAAATAAAGAGCATTTGGTTCATTGCGTTTAACGTATCACAGAAACCAAAAATGTGCTTAAACGTCTGATATTGGGGACGAAGGTGCTTCTAAAATCATGTCGGTCATTCCGCAAATTCGTCTCACTTGCACTTCCTTGCTGTGAACAGTGATGGTGCGTTGAAATAGCGCCCCCTATTGGTTGGGAGGTATATCGACATTGAAAGCCCGAATACTGATATTAAATCGTTTTTAAAAACATCAATATTAATCTTTGTATCGATATTTATGAGAGAGAAAGAGACAGAGAGAGAGACAGAGACACTGGGATGAAAGACTGAGCTCCTACTACCATTTAATTTATCATTCCTGCCAAATCCCCTTTAAACCCTGATCAGTGGAAGTAGATGATGGGTTTGTGTTGCTTAGTTTTGTTAGTCTGGTTTCCTATTTGTGTTTCTTGTCAGCAAACACTTGTAAATACAGATTTGTTTATTTAGCAAGAAACTTAGCAAATCCAGGTGATTTCTCTCATCTCAGTTCACATCAGTTAGACACTTTGATTAACGATTAAATATATGGGACCTATTTACTTCATTGTGTGGCGGGGTTTTAAAAAGTGCTAATCCACACCCAGATGACATCACATTCAATGCTCAAATAGTTCAGCCACCTAACTGATGAAAGCCACACATTACCGGGTTCTTTCTCCAGCAGCCAGACATCATGAACAGGTTTCCGTTTCTATTTCCAGTCGGGTCTCCTGCCTTTATTCTGATGTGAAGCCTGCCTTTGTTGTGTGGTCTGACTGAGACACGCTGTGCCGTAGATCCAGGAGCAACAGGAGCGCAGATGTCTGGAGAGGGAGGAGAGGGAGCGCTTAGAGGCCCAGCTGGAAGCCGAAATGAAGAACCACGACCCCTGGGGGAGAGGGGGAGGAGGAGCCCCTCTGAAGGACAGCAAGGGAAATCTCATTGGTAGGTCCTGGTTCCTTGGATTTGTTTTTGAAAACAATTTATTTATTTGAAGAACTCTCATTAATCCTTGTCTGTTTTTTCCATGGGCCTAGCTGACCTCAACCAGATGCACAAGTTCAACGAGGAGGCGTACAGCAACCCGGAGCTGTGGCAGAGGAGAGCCGCGGCTGCAGTGACGGCCCGCCGGCCGTCACCGCCTCCCCCCGCCGAGAGGCTCCCAGAGAGCAGTAACTATGACTCTGCTGACAGGCTGCCTGGTAGCGACCTTCCTTCCTCTTCATGTGCTCAGCTGCTTTTTTTCCTAACTCAGATTGTTTTACCTTGTCAGGACGCTCTAAGACTAAATAGCAGTAAGGCATGACCAAAGAAAAGATGACTATGAATATAAATCAGTCCTTTATGTTTTTATAGTTCTCTGTTAGAGAAGAGATATCCAGTAAAGGCCTAAAGCTTGGAAACAACTTCAGGTTTCTGTCCACAGAGCTTTTGCTGACAACCAGTGTGAGGATCGTCTAACTGCTGCCTTCCATGATGTGCTTTAGGTTGGCATCGAAGTCAATTCCCATTACTTATGTAGTGCTGATTGCCAACTAACGTCTTGAGGTCCTTTCCAAATTAAAACCAAACGTCCAATTTATTAAAATGAACATATAATGTATTCAGTCCATTCATAAAGGCATACATTCTAATTCTACAGTAGGTTTTCCTCAATGCTGTCAGTGTAATTTACATATATGTAAAATGTTTTCTATATAAAGAAACCTATACGAATGCATGGATGGACTGACTTGCAGCAATCCCCTCTCCTAAACATGGATGTAGCAATAGCGGACAGTTTTAGCATTGAGGAGATTTGTAAGGCAATAACTTTGGTACTAATGTAAAAGCATCCCTGGCAAGCTCTTGTTAAAGCCTGAGGAGGTCACCGTGAAGGAAGCCAAGTCTAAGCAAGAAACCCGCAACCCCTGATCATTAAAGTTATTCCAATAAGTGACCGTCTTTATAAAAACTCCTGTTGTTGCAAAGATTACCAATGAAACTACCTTTTGTTGTACAATGGGATGTTGCTTCCAAACCGTCTGTCTCTAGGATACAAACCAGTTCTGTCAAACTTGAATTTTTTTTTTTTTTTGCAGGCTTCACCCATGTTCAAAGCTCCCAGTTTGCCAGGGGGAAAGTTTTTGCCAGCCAGCCCAATGAGCATCAACTCCAGGAACAGGACAAGTACAAAGCTTACCTCAGGCAGCAGGTACCAGTTTAATCCAGTCCAGATTGACTGGATTCTCAACAAATTTTTATTTTTTATTAAATGCAACAAAAATAAATCAATACTCTCCTGTTGGCCATTGATTTTTTTTTTTACACTTCATCATATTCTAAGTAAACACTTCAATGTATGTTTCAGCGATTTTATGTGACGAGACCACCACAAAGCAGTGCGTACTTGTGAAGTGGAGATATGTTTATTTAAATTATAATAAATATTAAAAATGCAGCAACTTCCAAATGTTGCTGCAGATCCCCATTTACGTTTGGACTTTGCGTAAAACTTTCCAATAGCTCTCAGTCTCCCGTGTTGTAAAGGTTTGCCACGTTGCCCCGTGCTTATCACCGTCCGTCTGACCATCAACTCTGGCCAGTGTCCCTGTTAAAGAAAAGCATGTCCACAGCATGATGCGGCCACCGCTGGGTCTCATGGTAGGGATATTGTTTTCAGGCAAATGTGCAGATTTAGCATTCTGCAACACTTTGCATTTTGCACGTAGGCCAAAAAGTCAAGTTTTGTAGACATGTGACCAGAACACCTTCTTCCATTGTTTGCTGTGTTACCTACATGGACGGTGGCAAACTGCAGTCAGGACTTCTAATGGCTTCCTTTCAACAGTGGCCCATTTTCCATAAAAGCCACATAGTGGAGTGCACAACTCATAGTTGTCATCTGAACACTCTCCCACCTTAGTGGTGCATCTCTGCAGCTCACCCAGAGCAACCACGGTCCTCTTAGTTTCTTCTCTCAATGCTTTATTGCCCTGCCTGTGAGATTAGGTGGGTGGTCATGTTTTGTTAGATTTGCAGCTTTGCCATACTCCCATATTCTGATTTATTTATTTATTTCTAAAACAGAGGCCTGTGAGATCTTCAAAGCTTGAAATATTGTTTCCCAAACTACGGCTGGTTTCTCCACAACTTTATCTCCGACCTGATCGAGATTTTTTTTAGAGATATAAGATGAGACTATATCGTTTGGTCTATGTTACGTTATAATTATATAATGTATTCCAGTCGTTTCTCATATTTATCTACAGCTGTTTTTTAATGGCTTTGATACATTTGGGATAAAGCTTTGATTAAGAGATGCGTTTATAATTACTTTATGAAAAGAAAAATATATCACAATAGATATATAGTATATCAGCATTCAGCCTAAAAGTATTGAGATATTATTTTTTATCCATATCACCCAGACCTAATCTGGAGAAGACTGCCTGCACTGCATTTTAATTAGGGGTATCAGACTAAAGGGGCTGAATACAATACCACACCCTATGTTTCCATTTTACTTGACAATGATGTGTTACTTGGTGTTGGTTTGTCACATAAAATCCCAACAAAATATAAAGGGTTAGTCAATATTCCCTCCATGTTAGAGAATATTTCTCATAGCTGGTCTGCTCGTGTTTGCAGATTGACGAGAAAATGCGTAAAAAAGCGGAAGAGAGGGAGCGCATGAGACTGGAGGAGGAGAAGGAGGAGAGGAGGCTGGCTGAACAAAGGGCCCGCATCCAAAGGGAGTACGAGGAGGAGCAGGAGAGGAGGAAACGGAAAGAAATGGAGGTGGGGAAATATAGCACAAGGCTGTAACACCATCCCGCGGTTTTAAGTCCATCGGGTCCTCAGGTACTCTTTCTGTCGTGCCGCTTCTGTGACTCGCAGCAAACGGCCAAGAACGAGGAGCTGATTCGGCTGGCGGAACAGAGGAGGAAGGAAGCCGAGAGGAAGAAGAAGGAGGCAGAGGAAAGGGAGAGCGCAGCACTGAAGAGGCAATATGAGAAAGAGAGGCAGGCCAGAGTGGAGGAGGTCAGTTAAACGTTTCAACGTTCGCTTTGTTTTGTTGTTCGAAAAACTTTCTTTAGCTTTAAAGCTAAATGTTGCAATAATAAATAAGAGGGTCTGTTATATTTTTGTTGATGCGTCGCTTCAGCAGGACAAGAATCATTCAAAGGACACTTTGGACATTTTAGATGGCATATCTCACTGTTAGCTTTTGTTTTAATTAGAAACCACTCCTGACATCACCTCCTCCTCAGCAGCATAAAAAGACAAACAGTCAGGAGGAATCGCTTTTATCTAAATGTCTGTAGGTGTCCAGAGAGCCCTCTCCTCCTATCCCGACCCTGCAGAGGAAACACGGGCGACACCAGCAGCAAACCCCCAGGCCCATCACGGTCCACAGCCAGACCTCCACAGCTCCCCTGTCTGTGAGTAATGCACTCTGTTCTTTGTCCAGTATTCAGGTAGGGCTCAGAGCACTTTAGTTCAAACTCTTTCAGGCATTTCGTCTTTTACCTGAAGCTGTGCAGGAGGAGGTATGGCCCCCTGTTTGGCCCCCCTCCAGCTACTAGAGCACGGCACATCCAACATACCAAACCCAATGGTCAGGTTAAGCCGAAAACGCCACTCTCGACTCAGCCGTCAACGAGCAAGTAACGGAAAAGCAGGTCGAGCATGCCAGTCGACACCAGACACTAATCAAGGCCCTGAAAAAGAGAAAAGGCAAAGCCGAACATGGCTGCCATTGAGATGATAAAAAACAAACAAAAAAAAAAACAACCTCATCAGTCAAAACCAGTTGTGTAAAGGTTAGCTAGCACAGCCTCTCGTGGGCGAGGTGACCTGCAGCTCCGACCGATTTGATGAGGCTACAGCAGCAATAGAAGCAACAAAGCTCTTACCACTCGACTTGACAAACCTGTGTGAGAAGATAAGGGACTGAGCTACCGGTGTCTCCTGACGATATCGTAGGGCTGGCCGATATTGCTGAAAAATAAAATCTCCAATTTCATCACACCAATTCCAATTAATCGATTTTATTCCCCCTACATTTTGTTTCACAAAAAGAAGTTAAAGACATTTTAAAAACGTGCTTTTATATCAAGCATTTCGTCTGGGAGTTGACCAGAATTCAAAGTACAAGCTGTGAAACATGCTTGTAAAACAAGATGGCGGCAATGCCGTTGGAAGCAATGAAAATACTGTATAACAAAATGCTAGCTGCGAGTGGTATTACACAGTGAGCCAAGAACAGGCTTCACTTCACTTGTATAAACTCAAACCAACCTCAAAAAAAGTAAATGAATAAATTAAAGTGCATCATATTATGGAAAGAAAAGTTTCCTCTTTACAATACTTTGACAGTATATTTTCCTTTTAGTCAGCATTGCATGCTACTCTCTTCATGGAAGCATTGGCAAAATAAAATCCAGATTTTCCAAAAATTAAAGCTTGAAAAATTGTAAATTCGATTAAATCGATTTATCGGCCAGATGTTCTATATACACTCACTGGTATCTCCGAAGGTCACACATGACTTTGTTGACATTATAGTACTAGACCTGCTCAACAATGATCATTTGGTACTTAAAGCGCTGCCTCTTGTTGTCAGTAGGGAGGAAATATAAGGCACTGTGAAGGATTGTAGTGACAGTAGTGAGGATGAGGCAGACCGGAAAAAAATTAAGTCTTTCCCAGACACTTCTTTCAAATAATTTTTTTCTTTTTAAGGAGTGCTCTTCATCAGGTCTTCTGTCACCTCCTGTCCCTGCTCGTAGGAACCAGCTCAGAGCTGCAGGTATGTAACTCTTTTAGAAACGTTCCGATCCAGCAGAAATTGTAAAAACCCTGCTTTCTGTTCTCTGACTTCACTCTGGCCCATGGGCCCTACTGTGGTGATCTTTAAGGAGCCACTCAGTGACTGATGCGTGGTTTCGTCAAGTGATCTTGGCTCAACTTCGAGATGGTTAATGAGATAACGGTTTGATTTTCAGGAGACCACCGTGAACTGTTTAGTGAGCTGTCAGCGTTGCGTCGGCAGCTTCGCAGCGAGCAGAAACGCCTGGAAAATGATCTGCAGCACAGCAGCTGGGAGGAGCCGGACTCTCCAGTAAATGTCAGGTCAGACCCAATCAGAGGTGCTGCTAGTCTATAAATCCCTGAATGGCTTAGCACCTAAATACATTACAGACTTGTTATCAGTGCATCAACCCTCCAGACCACTCCGGTCTTCTGGCTCCAGCCTACTCTGCAGAACCAGAACCAGAACCAAACACGGAGAAGCAGCATTTAGCATGCTCCACTTATCTGGATCAAACTCCAAAAAAAACTGTAAAAGTGCGGAAAGCTTGAGTTCCTTTAGAATAAAGATTAAAAACACATTTTTGCCTTTGACTGTAGTTCTGCAGTAGTAATTTCTCTAAATTGTTCTTTTTCATCAGTGGTTTGATATTTGCTGTTTTTAGGGACTGGGGGAAAACACCTGACAGAAGGGACGTGTTTATTATTTGAGTCAAATCAGACGCTATGACAGGCAAAACTTTCTTAAAGAAAGCTGTGGGTAGAACATCAAGGCAGCAGGAGGAGGAACTTAGCTGGTGAACGATTTCTTAGAAGCTTTTGTAGTTTATTTGGCTGAATTGGAAAATTTTGGCAAGATCAGTTCTAGTTGGAGGCAGCTTTGGTACTCAACTTGACATGGATGTAAAGACAGCTTCACATTTCCAAAATAAAAGAATTGGACTGGCAATAAATATTGACAACTTATATTCATCTGTCCAGAGATCGAGAGCGTCCAGCGGTGGACGTGTTCGACATGGCTCGGCTCAGGCTCCAGGCTCCGGTCCGAAGGCCTAACTCCCGAAACACAGAGCCCAGGAACCTGCTGCATATCCACGATTCCCTTCAGCTAAAATACTCAGGTATTACATGATCATAGCTTCACTGTAGTGGAAATCCAAACCACGGTCTGAGCTGCAACTGGTCTGCATGTTGAAAGCAGACGGAGAGTCGGCGATGGGATCTGGCGAGGACACTAAACTGGAGGCAGTGGGTGTGGTCAGCAGGAGGAGCGGGGACTACAGAGACTCCTATCGTCAATTCAGGAGCCACAGATCTACAGTCCAGGATGGTATCCAAACTTTTATTTGATTTACTCCCCAGTGCCTTCTTGTGAATAGAAATGAGTCCTTAAACCCTCAGAAAATGAATGAATTGGAAGGACATCATGCAGCTGTAATTCTGTAACGTCTGCCTGTAGGTTAAAATCTAATTTAGATGTTTAATTTCCAGATTATTTGGACCTTTCTCCACCTGAGCAAAATGACTATCTGGTGAGAAACAACACTTTATGTAAATCATCAGACTTGTTGCATTATTGGAGGTGAGAAGTGACCAAGACTGTGTGCTTGTGTGTTGCAGAGGAGTGTGAGCGGCGTATCCAGAAGAGCTCTTCTGCTCGAGTCTGAGAGCGCTTTCATTGGTAGGACCAACACAGCAGAGCTTCTGGAATCTCCACTGTCGCCGTACACAGCTGTTCTTTAGGCTTAACCAGCAGCTTTTTCTTCTCCTTTGTGTTCTGAATTGTTACTTGGGCTGATTCTAAACCATAATGTTTCTTGCTAGAGCGTTATTATATTTTCATGTTGCTGTAAATGACTACTAAAATACTCAGGTATTCTGTGGGAAAGGAAAGAATGATACGAAAAGGTCCGACTTTCTAGTTGAGATAAAAACAAATTCACCAAGAGCAATCTAAGGATGTTATTTTATATATAATTTCTGACAAGCACTGGCGAGACAAAGCAGGAGTTCTGAAGGTTCGATTTCCTATTTCAGAGTTTAAGTGAAGATCTAAAATAAAAAAAGATGGAAGGAAATTAGGAAGCGAGGATTGGATTTCTTTCATTATGACCTGGAAAACTATCACATATAGGCTTGATCACCCAGTTGAATTCAGTTTAAAAATACTTTAATAATCCCAAAGGGACGTTAAATGAACGATACATCTGTCAAGCACAGAAAAACAAAGTTGCCCTGTAATATTTTGAATGCAGAATCTTGTATTCTGGTTGTGCTTGTTGTGTTCAGACCCTCTGGGTGAAGCGTCTCCGGTGCCACCTACTCCGGAGCATGAGAGGATTCGTCAGCTGTCAGCCAGGGAGAGGAGGAGACTTGCCAAGCAGACACAGCGCCCCCAGGTGCTCATCATGTGCATCTGTGATGTCACCACATTTCTTTATTTCGATAGTCCATCTCTTGAACTGACTGGGTTTGTCCTATGACTTCCAGGAACGAGCTGCTTCCAATCGGAGAAACTACCCTGACCCCTCAAGTGCCAGGCCGAACCTGGAGACGGCAGGAAGCGAGCTCAGGAGCTGCAACAGGACAGGTCAGCTAAGCTCTGTTGGAGATTGGGATTTTTGGAGTCATAAAACACCAGGATGTTTTTAGAGTATATACAAACATTTCTATGCTAAAAAAAAGTTAAACAAAAATATTTGCCAGCAAATACGTCCTCAGCCCAGAATGTTGTGCTGCAGCAGAAACTGCGTTTTACTGCAAGTCCGTGAAGCGGCTGTCTGTTTATTTCTTTCTGTAGGACCTCTGGATGTGTCTGATGAGGACTCCTCCCCTCCCGATCTGTCTCCTCTCAGTCTGAACCGTGAGAGTTCAGAGGAAACTCTCACCACAGAATACTAGATTGGACTGGGAACATCGGACACTCCAAAACGTTTGCATGGCTGTCGAGCAAGAAGCCCCTGGCTACATAGGCACTTTTGCCACCAGGATTTGAAATGAGGCACTTCCTAATCCTGAAATACGCCCTTAATTTTTATTTTATTTTTGTGTTAATACTGTTTGTTTTAATATATATTTTGATGGGAGGACACCCTGAAATCTACACCTCTGAATCTGTATGAATTCTTTACTGTTCGGATCAAAGAACCCCAAGGTCATTACATGCTTTAGACATTTTTACAGAATAAATTATGTTGGAATAAATTATATTTTTATAATATATATTTTTTCTTGTTTTCTTTTTCAAATGGGTAATCCTGTAGTTCAACATTTAAACTTTATTTTAAAGCTGCTCATACATTGAGCAGATGTCATGGTGTCGACTGCTGTATGGCCTTTTTATGTCAATGGTCTCACCAGCAAGGGAAGAAGAGAAGAATACTAAGCATTAACGGTTCAGGCTGGTGGTGGTATAATAATGCGGGGAATATTTCCGTGGTACATTTTGGGCCTAAAGCAACAAGTGAGCTTGATTTAAACGCCACAGCCTACCCGTGTACTGTTGCTGACCATCTCCACCCCTTAACGACCACATTAAAGGGGGGGAGTCGTGGCCGAGTGGTTAGAGCAGCACGCTTGCACACAGAGAAGGATGCAAGTACCCGGTTCGATCCCCATTGCTGGCACCCTGGTTCCCTGAGTAAGACCCTTAACCCCTGATTGCTCCCCGGGCGCCGCACATGGCAGCCCACTGCTCCCCAAGGGGATGGGTTAAAAGCAGAGAACAAATTTCGTTGTAATGTATGTTTCAATGATAATAAAGATGATATTACATTACTATTACATTGTACCCAACATCTGATCAATACTTCTAGCAGGATATGGCAATACATCACAAAGCTCAAATTATCTCAAACTGGTTCCGTCGTCATGTGAATTAATTAATTGTACTCCAGTGGACTCCACAGTCACCAGATTCCATTAGCACCTTTTTGGTTGTAGTGAGACAGGAGATGAGAATCATAGAGAAACCTGCAGCAACTGTGTGATTCTATCACGTCAATATACTCTAATCATCTTGTCATCTAAGTGGAAAAAAGTAAAAACTGCATTTTATGCTACTCATGATCAATATTAGAGAAAAGATAATACAACAGTACCGTAACACAGCTAAACAAGACTGAACCTGCCTGGGGAAACTGCCAAGAAACCGGGGGCAACACCGAAGGAGTTGTGAGAACCTTTACATGTACCAACAGTCTGCTATTGTCTATTTAGTTGGATTGAGGAGTGAGGCTCACGCCACCTTTATTTAACTAGGAAACATGTTGCATTCTCTTTGCCTCAGAAATTTAAAATAGGAGCTGGGTAGAGCCAAGTAAATGGCATTCCAGTTAACAACCAGAGAAGTCGGGATTCCAAAATAAAAAGAAAAGGTCAGGATTCCAATATTGCGACTTCCTGGAAAGCTGCTGTTTTTGTTCGCAGTACCTCTTAAAAATTTTTATCAGACACCTGTTGCTGATCCAAAATGGTACTACTCACGTTTTCACTAAAAGCAGGAAGATGGAGCACATCAGCCCAGATCTAAAGTCCATGCATTGGTTCCCTTTATCTCAGAGAATAGACTTTAACATACTTCTGCTAGTTTACAGCTTAGCACCAAAATACATTAAAGACCTGCAGACCCTCCAGACCACTTATTTTGTTCTTCATTCAAAACAGGTAGATTCAAAAAGTTTAATAAGTTAGTCATTTCATTCTCATTTTCCCCGGGCACTTTAGAATATAATCTTTTATAAAAGGCTTCAAATGCCTCATGGATTTTGTCCTCTTTATTTTTCACAAGTCCTGTTTCAAGATGTTAATTTTTTTATTGTTTTTCAGCCATTTTGTTTTTAAGTTTCCAAACGAGCATCTTTGTAAATTTTGATCCACTTTCACAATACGTTTGCTTTAAGAAACATAATTTTTCCTTAATTTTCTGTATCTAGATCATTGATTTCCTGTCTAAGTTGTTTAATTTTCTCTAAATTACTTTGAGGAATTTAATTTGTGTAGCCTTTCCATATATTTCAGCTTGCTTTGTAGATCCTCTTCCTTCTTAATATGTGCCTTTGTTACAGATGGCAATTGCTATGATTTTTCCCCTTATCACCGTTTAAGTATATCCCAAAGGATGGGTGGTGATACTACGCCATTATCATTGATCTCCAAACAGTCCTGAATTTCTTTCATGATTGCTTCTTTAAATTTAGCATCTTTAAGTAGACCTGAATTTAACTTCTATGTTGTCATTTTTGCTCGCAAATTTAGGTCCACCAAAATCTGTATGGGCGCATGATCCCTTACATCAGGGGTGTCAAACTCATTTTGGTTTACGGGCCGCATACAGCTTAATCTGATCTCAAGAAGGCCACACGAGTAAACTCATTGCAAGATTAAATACAACTAATAAAAGTGGACTTGTTGATTTTTATATTACATGAATTTCACTTTTACACAATATATTATGAATAACCTCAGCGTTTTTAAGAAAAGTATGTGCAATTTCAACAACACTTTTATTCAGTTAAACATTTACTTGTGCATTATGCATAAGAACTGATCACAGTGATTGTACAATGTTGAAAAACATTTATTCACATTTTTTGGATCTTAAAAACACTGTCCTGCATGACAAAATACATCAAACAGATAAAAATAAGAAATGATTTAAAATAAATTTTCCATATCTGAAGCTCAGTACTACCATCTGCTGATTAAAACACAGTGCAATATAGGAACTGCAATTAAACGAAGTACATGTTTTTTTCAATAATTGTTTTATCATTCTCTTCCTTTTATCTTCTCTTTCTTTCACCTTTTCTTTTTTTTTCTTGTTCTTCCTTTCCTCTCCTACTTTCTCATTGTAGTGTCCATATCATTTGAGATATTCCCTGCATGAATCATAATAAAACTATTCACATTCATAAAGCAATGAGAATAATATTTTCTGTTTGGAAATTAGTCTCTCCATATATCAAAACGGTCAACCTCTTCCAAAAGTGCACCAACTTTCTTATGGAGAGCGCTGAATCCTAACTTGGTTTTGTTTGATTGTCTAATTCTGGTTTTAAGCATTTATTCAAGTCACTGCCACATATCAGCAATCCACTGGTTTCTGTAGTCATTATAATTACAAGTCTTAAATCCAGGTGGTGCATAGATAGATAGATAGATAGATAGATAGATAGATAGATAGATAGATATCTTTATTGTCATTTTGTATGCACAAAGTGCGTACAGAACAAAATTTCGTTTGCATACAGCTGGAAATTTTTTTTTCATTAATGTGACAATTTCATTAATGTGACAATTAATGTGACAATTTCCCCATCCACTGTACCTGTAATCAATCAATTTCCCCATCCCTATCCACTGTTCCTGTAATCAATTAATTTCCCCATCCACTGTACATGTAATCAATTTCCCCATCCACTGTACCTGTAATCAATCAATTTAAACCTTGTTTCAAAATTAAGCTTTTTCGAAATGAGGATAGCAACGCCTATTATTCGTCCAAATTTATATGAGCAAAAAAAAAAAACAGTTCTGTAAACGGAGGACAGAGACTTTATTCAAGTTTTTGTTTTACTCTTCCGTATACAAATAATTACTAAGACTAAAACAAAGTATTTTGTTTACATTTACTGATACCGCTCTATTGCTTTAGAACAAAATTAAGATTAGCCTATTTAGTGTATATCTCTATCCATATGTTTTAAAACCTTATTTTTTCGGAAGAGGCTGGGAGCTGATCTAGTCAACATGACTCTTTCAGAGAAAATCCTGAATTAAAGAAAGGACTTTGGTTCCTGGTGGAGCAATGCTATTGGCTTACCTACTAAACTTATTTCAGTTTTATTTAAATTACTTTTTGTTATATTTAAGAGTATATCCTCAAAGAATTGTATAAATTTGCTATAGAATAACCACAGATTATCAGACAATAAAATACTTATTAAAAGAAATTCTGAAATCTAAGTTGAACTTCATTTAAAGAAAGTAATGCGGCCTTAAAAACAACAAATACTTTACCTTACGCTCTTTCTTGGGAGAAAATATTCAAACTTTAGTATTATAAATATCCTAGCTTTTCTAAGATCTTTCTCTCAGAGTAACGCTGACTATCTTCTGACCCCTACCCCTAACCTCGAACATAATCTTTTTTTGTCTTTATATTTAAACCACTTTCTCCCAGATGTAATATTTTTTGGCCAAAGTTGTAAAGAGTCATTTAGGATGCAGACCCCAGGCACAACAAGTACTTTGCAAGATTATCAGGGTATTATGTCTAATCATTAGGATGTAACAAGTAAATGTTTTGCTTCCATGTCGTCAGCCATTGACTATTTTTTAACTTCTTAACCACTGCATTTTGAAATATTTAACTATTTTGCTCAGGATACCAGAATTTATGTAATCGGTTATATTCTCTAATTTAGTTTCTTAATTGGAGCATCAAACAAAGATAAAAACACAGTTTTCAAAGAACTTAACTGAAATATGTTTACAAAGGATTAGCAAAAATGTGAGACCGTGTTGCTCAACTTACTTTTATGCTTAGTTCCTGCGTTTTTTCAACCCTAAGACCGTTAAAGTTTTCGTGGGTTTACAGTTTTATTCCTATTTGTCTTGTATATCATTGTTAAACGCTATAAAGACTCTGATTATCCTGATGTGAAGAAAACTCAGTCGATCGGCTCAGCTCCTTTCACCAAACAAAACTAAAACAGCAAAAGTCACTTACAATGCATGCAGACATTGTGTTATGGAAATATATAATCAGTTTTTGAATTAATCATGTATTTTTCTTAAAGCAGTAGTTAAAGCAGTAACTAAGTTTTAAATATTGTTGCTAAACTTTGTGGCCTGGAGTCTACATAGGTGATATGCCAGAAGCTGTTTGAATATGCTTATTATTATTATTAATTATAATTTGGTATTATAATTTAAGTAATAAGTCATTCAACTCAAAATTCCCCTATAACAAAATATAGTTCAAATGGTGGTGATGTAAGAATTTATACTACTAATGCATTAGTTAATTAGCTGTTATGAACTCATTTATGCTGGAATAAATGATCTGGTCGGATTTTAACCGACGAGGTTTATCCGGCAGGCTGTAAGAACCCCAATATAATTGGAATTAGAGTTTAAATCCTTATTCCTTATCACCATCCAATGATAGTGTCTCTGTAGTAATATCAGATGTTAACTCCAAAAGGAGTGTAGCTCTGAATTCTGAATAACCAGGCAACTGTGAATTGAATTGAACACAAAACTATTTCTATTCCGCAGTTGTTGTTACTGTAACAGCAATTCCCTGTTACAGTAATTCTCTGATCCAACAACCTTGGAAATCTTACTCATTACTAAAACTACACATACAAAATATATGTGGAAATAAAAGAACAAAACAAAAATAAACAATGGATTAAAAATGAGCGTTTAGCAAATCTAAGTCCAGCTCACGGTTGTTTAACACTCACATTCAGGACGTCGGCATTTGACGTAGCAACATTGAGAGGCAGGAACCCGCTTCGGGAATACGGACGGACACCACAAGGCTCGGACAACAGCTAGGTCTAACTGGCTAGGCGACACTCTCCCAAGATGGCGACTATGACGACGTATGATCTACAAATTTGCGTGATGCGTGAGGGGAGGTCCTAATGATGTAGTCAGCGCTTACGCTAACGTGGGGCGGTGCTTCGGCTCAGAGAGGGAGCGTCTTCGCTAAGGAGTTTGAACAAACAGCGAACTGAGTTTCAACACAAAGCGATTGAACCCGCTGATAAGACAGCAAAGATGGAACAAAGAGAGAGAAAAAGAATGAAAAAAGTTGAAGAAGCGGCTCACGGCGGGGTCACTTATGAACCACAAAATCAACACAATACCGTATGGGGTAAGATAGCTTTCTAAATAGATTTGTACATAAAAGGATAGTTGTGTCCATATCAGTCAGAAGTTGTGCATAACAAACATTTGTAAACTCATAATAATTTAAATCACATTCAAAAGATACAACATACGGTTTAAATAGTTACAACTTCAATAACTAATAAATACAAATTTCAAGTTTAAATTTGTGCTTTACTCTTTATGAACACAAACAGCAGCGGCTGCTTGAGTATACGGATTTTTTCTTTGAGAATACGAATTCACAACAGTGGTCTGACGTCACGGTTTCCAAGGCTGGTTAATGGAGCACAGAGTGCGAAGATAGGAGCCGCGCATGCGTTCTTCAGACTGACCGTCTCAGAATGCACCGCGGCTGCAGCTTCATTCCAGACAGCGCAGAGCTCACAGTGGTAAGTTAAGCACTGCCTTTTCTGCTGCTGCTGTTCTTCAAAAGTACGTTTTCAGATCGTTTGAGGCGAGAACATTATACTTTTAAGCTTCCCTATGTGGCCTGTTTACAGAGTTAGTGCGTCATTTTAATAAAAAGTCCGACGTTGAGCGTCTGTGCCAACTGGTAGGTTTTTTAAGATTGACAGCCTATTTCCTACTTTTATCTTTAAAAAAACAACATTGAGGATGGTATTAAACATGTGATCACGTTGAAATTGTGACTATTTATCTGTAAATAATTAAAATGAAAACATAATTTTTTATATATTAGTAACAGTAAAGGGAGTAGAGTTAAGCTACTTTGTCTAACCTTCACAGCATTGTTCATTAAGGAAAAGTTATTTCTGTCTGTCCACCTTTACAGCGATTAATCTATAAATTATGTGCAGTTAGTTCAGTTCATTCTTTCAGTGAAATGGTAGAAATACCAGAGAAGGGAAGCCATTTGTTACATTTACTACTATACATTTGACCCTTTCTTTCTTGAGAACTATAAAAATCTGCATGTTAACCACATATAGTTTTATGGTGTGAAAAGGTGAGAGTTGAAAAAAACAATTATGGTAACATTTGGCATTTTTTATTTACAGGAAGAAACAGAAACAAAATATGTGAGGATAAACACTTCTGTGCCAATCCTCCAAATATTTTTTAATGAAGGGGACCTGAAACCAGCCTTCAGGCTAAGAAGGGCCACCATCGTCCTCCTCCTTCAGCTGCTGCCCATCCAGGAGGTCCATGGATGGCCACAGGAGATAGAGGTGCTGGTGACCCTCTGCTGGCTGGCCTGTGGTGCATCCTATAGGAAAACAGCTTTCCAGTAAGATCTCTTACCTTCTTGTCCTTAAATAGAGCCAACAATGACACACAATTGATACATAGATTATATTAATTGGATAGAAGATTAAGACATATCAGCATATTACCTAAATTACAAGTTATTTTATATTTGGTACAGGTCTAGTGGAGGCACGCTACAACATACACCACGCCAATGCTGATAAACATCATTGAGCGTGTCTGAAGACACGGTGGCATTTCATCTTCTTAAGGGTGCTGGAGTTCCGCCCGACGTTTGCCCCAAAAGTAATCGGCGCCTGCTGCATCCTCCACAATATTTGTATAGAGGCAGGTAACCAGCTAGATGAGGAGGTTGATCCAGAGGAGGATGAGGAGGTGGACCCAGAGAAGGATGACCATCCGGTGGCTGAAGACAGGGAGCTGCTGCAGCTGGCTGCATGTTTAAGTGAACATGACTACACCTGACCTAACGTAAATCAGTTTTAGTCATGCTGCTTCATTTCATTTTTTTCACCACCTGTAACAATACATAAAATAATCAGGGAATTAATTTCCATTCCAACTATTTTTAATTGTATGTTTGTAGGTGTTGTCTATTTGTATAAGATGTTAATAGAAGTTATTTATTTGTTTTAAACCACGTTAGTAACTGTTAATTTGTTGAATATGTTACACCTTCATTCTGTTCCAAAGTTAAAACATTTGTTTAAAATAAATATCTGTTTTTTTTTTCATATATTGTTACTATTGTTTTCTTTCCCACTTTCTCTTCTCAATTTTTCGTGTCCTCACTCAGAGGAAACTCACTTAGGAAAAACATTTAAAGAATTTATTTATTTATAGATTTTATATTAGGGCTGGACAATATAGAAAACAGCATATTGATAAAAAAATGCATATTGATGGATAGATAATTATCAAAAAGATTTAAAACCTGGCTCTTATAATATTGCTAAATGACTTAATTTTAATATATCACACACAAACACTCAATCCCAAATAGATTCTTAATTACCCAACATTTTTAACCATAACTGATTTTGTTAAAAGAAAAATAACTCAACTTAAGAGACCTGGGTGATGTTATTAAATACTGACAAAGAATAAACTAAAGTGACCAGCGCTGTTAGAGAAAAACTTGTGTACCAGAACTTTATATCGCGGATCAAGAGTGGCGAGTTTGAAGCCAGGTTTTTCATGTCCATCACTATGAAGCATGTTACTGCATGCGTGATGTCCTTATGCCGCCAGGACGCTTTGTCATTTTATCACAAAGAAGGAAGCCCAGTTTAGTTGCTGTACCTGCTTTGTTTTGGAAGAACTTCCAGAAGATTCCTAAGAAGATGACGCGGAGCCGCGCGGGGCTAAAACAGCTCGCGCTGCTGCGGGTGTGAGCGACTGAGCGGCTTACGTGATGAAACAAGTTGGTTGCGTTACCAGACTTTGTTTTTACCGGTACCTTGCAAGTTTTACAAATCACTGGTTTATTTCTTTCAGACTGGCGAACTAGTAAAACCCCGTTTTGGGACCGTTTCCCCCGCTGCTCCTTGCTGCGACATATTCACGTGCTCTGTGTTGTGGTTTGAGAGGGCGGCGCTTTGTGACGGCGTGCCTGGGTCCGCGATTACGATTGTTTGAGAGGAAGCAGTGACTGTAGCATCAACTAGGTTAAAAGGAAGAAAGGAAAACTGTCTATATAACCAACTTTTATCGATCCTTTTTTCCCGTATTGTGCCACAAGTCTTTCGACTGATATATATTGTTATTAAATTATCATCCAGCCCTATTTTATATGATGCTGTCATCCTTGGGAGACATTTACAATTTATTCCAGCAATTATTGAGTTAATAAAGCAACACGCGTCAGTCTGATAAACACAAAACAAATAAATCAGACTCTTTTTTTAAATTACGCACCAACTCTGTAAATTGGGAAGCTTAAAAGTATATTGTTCTCGCCTCAAACAATCTGAAAACGTACTTTTGAAGAACAACAGCAGCAGAAAATGGAGTGTTCAACTTACCACTGTGATCTCTGTGCTGTCTTCTTCTTCTTCTTCTTCTTCTTCTTCTTCTTCTTCTTCTTCTCCTCTTGTTTTTAATGGCGGTTGGAAAACAATTTATAGGTGCATTACCGCCACCTTCCAGAATGGAGCATGGATCAGACACTCTGCGCTGTCTGGAATGAAGCTGCGCCCCCGGTGCATTCTGAGACGGTCAGTCTGAAGAACGCATGCGCGGCTCCTATCTTCGCACTCTGTGCTCCATTAACCAGCCTTGGAAACCGTGACGTCAGACCACTGTTGTGAATTCGTATTCTCAAAGAAAAAATCCGTATTCTCAAGCAGCCGCTGCTGTTTGTGTTCATAAAGAGTAAAGCACAAATTTAAACTTGAAATTTGTATTTATTAGTTATTGAAGTTGTAACTATTTAAACCGTATGTTGTATCTTTTGAATGTGATTTAAATTATTATGAGTTTACAAATGTTTGTTATGCACAACTTCTGACTGATATGGACACAACTATCCTTTTATGTACAAATCTATTTAGAAAGCTATCTTACCCCATAATACCGTCACACATGCATGCACATACAAAGAAAAATATTCAACAGTTAAAAACAAACTCCGCCTTGGAGTAACAAGCATTTACTAAGTCCCTAACACCTGCTCAGGCACTTCTGAAACACCCTGTGGGTGAAAAAGAAATAAAAGGGGAGAACCCCGTTACTTGTGAATCAGGGCTGTCCCGGCTGGGTCTGTGAGCGCTCCGAGTCGTCCTGAACGCGTCTTGACTGCGCGGCGGCGATTGTAGGCAGGAGCGAGCAGCGGCGGGGACGGAATGAGTAGGCTCCTTAGTCTCCCCCTCCGGGCTTACAGTGGCTTTGCTCGGCCAAGCAAAAGCGTAGTCCTCTTTCGAACACTGGGAGATAAGGCGGCTCTCAGTCTTTTGATCAGAGGGAATTAAAAAGTACTTTTAAAGTCGACCTCCTGCGTCAGCAGGGATAAAGTTTGCTTCGAAAAGTCTCGGTCCAGCAAGAAACTCGAACACGTGGCGATGCTAAGCGAGCGCTCTACCATTTGAACTAATTCCCATGGCCTGAGGTGCAAAGTGACTACATATGCCCGGATCCAGTGGAAAATATGTATTGTGCAGAACATTGAAAGAATATTTTGAACAGATTTTTTTTTTCATTTTACATCTTTTTTAGCGCACAGGGACGAGGTGGCCGAGTGGTTAAGGCGATGGACTGCTAATCCATTGTGCTTTGCACGCATGGGTTCGAATCCCATCCTCGTCGAAGAGCTCTTCTTTGAATGTGCATGAGCTTAATTTGAGACTCTGCAGTTGCTGTACCCTGGCTCTTCAGAGCTCACATCCCTTGTGAAGTTTGCAGCAGTAAATGCAGCTGCACACACTGTAAAAAGGGCAATATTATCAGCTTTAGCAACTCTTCTCATCAACGTAAAGCAAATTTAACTCTGAGTAATTTGGGAATTATTTTGTTTAGGATCGTGCACCCGAAACTAGGTTGGTTAGATGGTACATGTCAAATGCTTCTGTACTCTTCGTCCACTTCCGCTTTGTCTACGTGCTGTGCATCGGAAATCCTGCAGCTGGTGCCGTCATCATGAAAACATTTTTGCAAACTTTGAAAAGAGTTTGAATTTTGGGCCCACATTCGGTGGAGCTATGTTTTAGGGCCCGGGTCATCGCCCCGTGAACTTGCGTGACCTTTGTGATTTTCACCTTTTCGAGGCACCTCAAAGTTGAGGATTTGAACCAAACTCATAGAGAAGCATGTCCTGGATATCCATAACAGGATTGCGTTAGTGATTGATGACTAGCATCTTGCTAACGTCAACATGTTAGTAGGCTGGGTGTTGGTTGAGATTAGGCCCAGGGATGGAGGCTCTTCCCGGGTGAGAGGGACCAGGAAGGGCCCTGGATGTCTGGAGCTTCAGGCTGGAGGGTTGGTAGGCTGCGTGTTGCTGGTGATTGGGCCGGGGAGGGCCTCGGGCTGGGTCTCCAGCAGCAGGTGGCTCCCCTGCCCTGCTGGAGCTTAACCAACACTTTGAAGCCATACAGGGGCACAGGCACTTAGTCTCCAAAGGCAAGCCCTTAACTACCTGCCATTTGGGAACATTGAAAGAATATTTTGAACAGATTTTTTTTTCATTTTACATCTTTTTTTAGTGCACAGGGACGAGGTGGCCGAGTGGTTAAGGCGATGGACTGCTAATCCATTGTGCTCTGCACGCATGGGTTCGAATCCCATCCTCGTCGAAGAGCTCTTCTTTGAATGTGCATGAGCTAAATTTGAGACTCTGCAGTTGCTGTACCCTGGCTCTTCAGAGCTCACATCCCTTGTGAAGTTTGCAGCAGTAAATGCAGCTGCACACACTGTAAAAAGGGCAATATTATCAGCTTTAGCAACCCTTCTCATCAACGTAAAGCAAATTTAACTCTGAGTAATTTGGGAATTATTTTGTTTAGGATCGTGCACCCGAAACTAGGTTGGTTAGATGGTACATGTCAAATGCTTCTGTACTCTTCGTCCACTTCCGCTTTGTCTACGTGCTGTGCATCGGAAATCCTGCAGCTGGTGCCGTCATCATGAAAACATTTTTGCAAACTTTGAAAAGAGTTTGAATTTTGGGCCCACATTCGGTGGAGCTATGTTTTAGGGCCCGGGTCATCGCCCCGTGAACTTGCGTGACCTTTGTGATTTTCACCTTTTCGAGGCACCTCAAAGTTGAGGATTTGAACCAAACTCATAGAGAAGCATGTCCTGGATATCCATAACAGGATTGCGTTAGTGATTGATGACTAGCATCTTGCTAACGTCAACATGTTAGTAGGCTGGGTGTTGGTTGAGATTAGGCCCAGGGATGGAGGCTCTTCCCGGGTGAGAGGGACCAGGAAGGGCCCTGGATGTCTGGAGCTTCAGGCTGGAGGGTTGGTAGGCTGCGTGTTGGTGGTGATTGGGCCGGGGAGGGCCTCGGGCTGGGTCTCCAGCAGCAGGTGGCTCCCCTGCCCTGCTGGAGCTTAACCAACACTTTGAAGCCATACAGGGGCACAGGCACTTAGTCTCCAAAGGCAAGCCCTTAACTACCTGCCATTTGGGAAACATCCGCAATGGCAGGGCATTGCCATCCAGTTATCGTTGTCAATAGGATATGTGCCATATGGGGACACTTTGAAGCCATACCAGGGGCACAGAGATCTTTCAGCCTTACCAGGGGCAGGAGGACTTTGCTGTTTGGTTTATTTGTGTATAACAGTGGGGGGGTGCTTAAGAGTGGGTACCACGGTTCGGATGGAGGTACAGGTTATGGAGGTGTTCCAGACGTAGATGACCCAAAATGAGCCCACCCCCATGTCCTGCAGAAGCCCCTCAGTGGCCAAGGAAGAGTGTCCTGACAATACTCTTACAACATAATGGTGAAGGAAATAAATGTCCTTCTCAAAGCGAGTCCTTTTGTCAGATTAAATGGAGAATGCAGGCATCGATCCAGCTACCTCTCGCATGCTAAGCGAGCGCTCTACCATTTGAGCTAATTCCCCATGGCCTGAGGTGCAAAGTGACTACATATGCCCGGATCCAGTGGAAAATATGTATTGTGCAGAACATTGAAAGAATATTTTGAACAGATTTTTTTTTCATTTTACATCTTTTTTTAGCGCACAGGGACGAGGTGGCCGAGTGGTTAAGGCGATGGACTGCTAATCCATTGTGCTCTGCACGCATGGGTTCGAATCCCATCCTCGTCGAAGAGCTCTTCTTTGAATGTGCATGAGCTTAATTTGAGACTCTGCAGTTGCTGTACCCTGGCTCTTCAGAGCTCACATCCCTTGTGAAGTTTGCAGCAGTAAATGCAGCTGCACACACTGTAAAAAGGGCAATATTATCAGCTTTAGCAACTCTTCTCATCAACGTAAAGCAAATTTAACTCTGAGTAATTTGGGAATTATTTTGTTTAGGATCGTGCACCCGAAACTAGGTTGGTTAGATGGTACATGTCAAATGCTTCTGTACTCTTCGTCCACTTCCGCTTTGTCTACGTGCTGTGCATCGGAAATCCTGCAGCTGGTGCCGTCATCATGAAAACATTTTTGCAAACTTTGAAAAGAGTTTGAATTTTGGGCCCACATTCGGTGGAGCTATGTTTTAGGGCCCGGGTCATCGCCCCGTGAACTTGCGTGACCTTTGTGATTTTCACCTTTTCGAGGCACCTCAAAGTTGAGGATTTGAACCAAACTCATAGAGAAGCATGTCCTGGATATCCGTAACAGGATTGCGTTAGTGATTGATGACTAGCATGTTGCTAACGTCAACATGTTAGTAGGCTGGGTGTTGGTTGAGATTAGGCCCAGGGATGGAGGCTCTTCCCGGGTGAGAGGGACCAGGAAGGGCCCTGGATGTCTGGATTTTCAGGCTGGAGGGTTGGTAGGCTGCGTGTTGGTGGTGATTGGGCCGGGGAGGGCCTCGGGCTGGGTCTCCAGCAGCAGGTGGCTCCCCTGCCCTGCTGGAGCTTAACCAACACTTTGAAGCCATACAGGGGCACAGGCACTTAGTCTCCAAAGGCAAGCCCTTAACTACCTGCCATTTGGGAAACATCCGCAATGGCAGGGCATTGCCATCCAGTTATCGTTGTCAATAGGATATGTGCCATATGGGGACACTTTGAAGCCATACCAGGGGCACAGAGATCTTTCAGCCTTACCAGGGGCACGAGGACTTTGCTGTTTTGTTTGTTTGTGTATAACAGTGGGGGGGGGGGTGCTTAAGAGTGGGTACCACGGTTCGGATGGAGGTACAGGTTATGGAGGTGTTCCAGACGTAGATGACCCAAAATGAGCCCACCCCCATGTCCTGCAGAAGCCCCTCAGTGGCCAAGGAAGAGTGTCCTGACAATACTCTTACAACATAATGGTGAAGGAAATAAATGTCCTTCTCAAAGCGAGTCCTTTTGTCAGATTAAATGGAGAATGCAGGCATCGATCCAGCTACCTCTCGCATGCTAAGCGAGCGCTCTACCATTTGAGCTAATTCCCCATGGCCTGAGGTGCAAAGTGACTACATATGCCCGGATCCAGTGGAAAAAATGTATTGTGCAGAACATTGAAAGAATATTTTGAACAGATTTTTTTTTTCATTTTACATCTTTTTTTAGCGCACAGGGACGAGGTGGCCGAGTGGTTAAGGCGATGGACTGCTAATCCATTGTGCTCTGCACGCATGGGTTCGAATCCCATCCTCGTCGAAGAGCTCTTCTTTGAATGTGCATGAGCTTAATTTGAGACTCTGCAGTTGCTGTACCCTGGCTCTTCAGAGCTCACATCCCTTGTGAAGTTTGCAGCAGTAAATGCAGCTGCACACACTGTAAAAAGGGCAATATTATCAGCTTTAGCAACTCTTCTCATCAACGTAAAGCAAATTTAACTCTGAGTAATTTGGGAATTATTTTGTTTAGGATCGTGCACCCGAAACTAGGTTGGTTAGATGGTACATGTCAAATGCTTCTGTACTCTTCGTCCACTTCCGCTTTGTCTACGTGCTGTGCATCGGAAATCCTGCAGCTGGTGCCGTCATCATGAAAACATTTTTGCAAACTTTGAAAAGAGTTTGAATTTTGGGCCCACATTCGGTGGAGCTATGTTTTAGGGCCCGGGTCATCGCCCCGTGAACTTGCGTGACCTTTGTGATTTTCACCTTTTCGAGGCACCTCAAAGTTGAGGCATTTGAACCAAACTCATAGAGAAGCATGTCCTGGATATCCGTAACAGGATTGCGTTAGTGATTGATGACTAGCATCTTGCTAACGTCAACATGTTAGTAGGCTGGGTGTTGGTTGAGATTAGGCCCAGGGATGGAGGCTCTTCCCGGGTGAGAGGGACCAGGAAGGGCCCTGGATGTCTGGAGCTTCAGGCTGGAGGGTTGGTAGGCTGCGTGTTGGTGGTGATTGGGCCGGGGAGGGCCTCGGGCTGGGTCTCCAGCAGCAGGTGGCTCCCCTGCCCTGCTGGAGCTTAACCAACACTTTGAAGCCATACAGGGGCACAGGCACTTAGTCTCCAAAGGCAAGCCCTTAACTACCTGCCATTTGGGAAACATCCGCAATGGCAGGGCATTGCCATCCAGTTATCGTTGTCAATAGGATATGTGCCATATGGGGACACTTTGAAGCCATACCAGGGGCACAGAGATCTTTCAGCCTTACCAGGGGCAGGAGGACTTTGCTGTTTGGTTTATTTGTGTATAACAGTGGGGGGGTGCTTAAGAGTGGGTACCACGGTTCGGATGGAGGTACAGGTTATGGAGGTGTTCCAGACGTAGATGACCCAAAATGAGCCCACCCCCATGTCCTGCAGAAGCCCCTCAGTGGCCAAGGAAGAGTGTCCTGACAATACTCTTACAACATAATGGTGAAGGAAATAAATGTCCTTCTCAAAGCGAGTCCTTTTGTCAGATTAAATGGAGAATGCAGGCATCGATCCAGCTACCTCTCGCATGCTAAGCGAGCGCTCTACCATTTGAGCTAATTCCCCATGGCCTGAGGTGCAAAGTGACTACATATGCCCGGATCCAGTGGAAAATATGTATTGTGCAGAACATTGAAAGAATATTTTGAACTGATTTTTTTTTCATTTTACATCTTTTTTTAGCGCACAGGGACGAGGTGGCCGAGTAGGTTAAGGCGATGGACTGCTAATCCATTGTGCTCTGCACGCATGGGTTCGAATCCCATCCTCGTCGAAGAGCTCTTCTTTGAATGTGCATGAGCTTAATTTGAGACTCTGCAGTTGCTGTACCCTGGCTCTTCAGAGCTCACATCCCTTGTGAAGTTTGCAGCAGTAAATGCAGCTGCACACACTGTAAAAAGGGCAATATTATCAGCTTTAGCAACTCTTCTCATCAACGTAAAGCAAATTTAACTCTGAGTAATTTGGGAATTATTTTGTTTAGGATCGTGCACCCGAAACTAGGTTGGTTAGATGGTACATGTCAAATGCTTCTGTACTCTTCGTCCACTTCCGCTTTGTCTACGTGCTGTGCATCGGAAATCCTGCAGCTGGTGCCGTCATCATGAAAACATTTTTGCAAACTTTGAAAAGAGTTTGAATTTTGGGCCCACATTCGGTGGAGCTATGTTTTAGGGCCCGGGTCATCGCCCCGTGAACTTGCGTGACCTTTGTGATTTTCACCTTTTCGAGGCACCTCAAAGTTGAGGATTTGAACCAAACTCATAGAGAAGCATGTCCTGGATATCCGTAACAGGATTGCGTTAGTGATTGATGACTAGCATCTTGCTAACGTCAACATGTTAGTAGGCTGGGTGTTGGTTGAGATTAGGCCCAGGGATGGAGGCTCTTCCCGGGTGAGAGGGACCAGGAAGGGCCCTGGATGTCTGGAGCTTCAGGCTGGAGGGTTGGTAGGCTGCGTGTTGGTGGTGATTGGGCCGGGGAGGGCCTCGGGCTGGGTCTCCAGCAGCAGGTGGCTCCCCTGCCCTGCTGGAGCTTAACCAACACTTTGAAGCCATACAGGGGCACAGGCACTTAGTCTCCAAAGGCAAGCCCTTAACTACCTGCCATTTGGGAACATTGAAAGAATATTTTGAACAGATTTTTTTTTCATTTTACATCTTTTTTTAGTGCACAGGGACGAGGTGGCCGAGTGGTTAAGGCGATGGACTGCTAATCCATTGTGCTCTGCACGCATGGGTTCGAATCCCATCCTCGTCGAAGAGCTCTTCTTTGAATGTGCATGAGCTAAATTTGAGACTCTGCAGTTGCTGTACCCTGGCTCTTCAGAGCTCACATCCCTTGTGAAGTTTGCAGCAGTAAATGCAGCTGCACACACTGTAAAAAGGGCAATATTATCAGCTTTAGCAACCCTTCTCATCAACGTAAAGCAAATTTAACTCTGAGTAATTTGGGAATTATTTTGTTTAGGATCGTGCACCCGAAACTAGGTTGGTTAGATGGTACATGTCAAATGCTTCTGTACTCTTCGTCCACTTCCGCTTTGTCTACGTGCTGTGCATCGGAAATCCTGCAGCTGGTGCCGTCATCATGAAAACATTTTTGCAAACTTTGAAAAGAGTTTGAATTTTGGGCCCACATTCGGTGGAGCTATGTTTTAGGGCCCGGGTCATCGCCCCGTGAACTTGCGTGACCTTTGTGATTTTCACCTTTTCGAGGCACCTCAAAGTTGAGGATTTGAACCAAACTCATAGAGAAGCATGTCCTGGATATCCATAACAGGATTGCGTTAGTGATTGATGACTAGCATCTTGCTAACGTCAACATGTTAGTAGGCTGGGTGTTGGTTGAGATTAGGCCCAGGGATGGAGGCTCTTCCCGGGTGAGAGGGACCAGGAAGGGCCCTGGATGTCTGGAGCTTCAGGCTGGAGGGTTGGTAGGCTGCGTGTTGCTGGTGATTGGGCCGGGAGGGCCTCGGGCTGGGTCTCCAGCAGCAGGTGGCTCCCCTGCCCTGCTGGAGCTTAACCAACACTTTGAAGCCATACAGGGGCACAGGCACTTAGTCTCCAAAGGCAAGCCCTTAACTACCTGCCATTTGGGAACATTGAAAGAATATTTTGAACAGATTTTTTTTCATTTTACATCTTTTTTTAGTGCACAGGGACGAGGTGGCCGAGTGGTTAAGGCGATGGACTGCTAATCCATTGTGCTCTGCACGCATGGGTTCGAATCCCATCCTCGTCGAAGAGCTCTTCTTTGAATGTGCATGAGCTAAATTTGAGACTCTGCAGTTGCTGTACCCTGGCTCTTCAGAGCTCACATCCCTTGTGAAGTTTAGCAGCAGTAAATGCAGCTGCACACACTGTAAAAAGGGCAATATTATCAGCTTTAGCAACCCTTCTCATCAACGTAAAGCAAATTTAACTCTGAGTAATTTGGGAATTATTTTGTTTAGGATCGTGCACCCGAAACTAGGTTGGTTAGATGGTACATGTCAAATGCTTCTGTACTCTTCGTCCACTTCCGCTTTGTCTACGTGCTGTGCATCGGAAATCCTGCAGCTGGTGCCGTCATCATGAAAACATTTTTGCAAACTTTGAAAAGAGTTTGAATTTTGGGCCCACATTCGGTGGAGCTATGTTTTAGGGCCCGGGTCATCGCCCCGTGAACTTGCGTGACCTTTGTGATTTTCACCTTTTCGAGGCACCTCAAAGTTGAGGATTTGAACCAAACTCATAGAGAAGCATGTCCTGGATATCCATAACAGGATTGCGTTAGTGATTGATGACTAGCATCTTGCTAACGTCAACATGTTAGTAGGCTGGGTGTTGGTTGAGATTAGGCCCAGGGATGGAGGCTCTTCCCGGGTGAGAGGGACCAGGAAGGGCCCTGGATGTCTGGAGCTTCAGGCTGGAGGGTTGGTAGGCTGCGTGTTGGTGGTGATTGGGCCGGGGAGGGCCTCGGGCTGGGTCTCCAGCAGCAGGTGGCTCCCCTGCCCTGCTGGAGCTTAACCAACACTTTGAAGCCATACAGGGGCACAGGCACTTAGTCTCCAAAGGCAAGCCCTTAACTACCTGCCATTTGGGAACATTGAAAGAATATTTTGAACAGATTTTTTTTTCATTTTACATCTTTTTTTAGCGCACAGGGACGAGGTGGCCGAGTGGTTAAGGCGATGGACTGCTAATCCATTGTGCTCTGCACGCATGGGTTCGAAATCCCATCCTCGTCGAAGAGCTCTTCTTTGAATGTGCATGAGCTTAATTTGAGACTCTGCAGTTGCTGTACCCTGGCTCTTCAGAGCTCACATCCCTTGTGAAGTTTGCAGCAGTAAATGCAGCTGCACACACTGTAAAAGGGCAATATTATCAGCTTTAGCAACTCTTCTCATCAACGTAAAGCAAATTTAACTCTGAGTAATTTGGGAATTATTTTGTTTAGGATCGTGCACCCGAAACTAGGTTGGTAGATGGTACATGTCAAATGCTTCTGTACTCTTCGTCCACTTCCGCTTTGTCTACGTGCTGTGCATCGGAAATCCTGCAGCTGGTGCCGTCATCATGAAAACATTTTTGCAAACTTTGAAAAGAGTTTGAATTTGGGCCCACATTCGGTGGAGCTATGTTTTAGGGCCCGGGTCATCGCCCCGTGAACTTGCGTGACCTTTGTGATTTTCACCTTTTCGAGGCACCTCAAAGTTGAGGATTTGAACCAAACTCATAGAGAAGCATGTCCTGGATATCCGTAACAGGATTGCGTTAGTGATTGATGACTAGCATCTTGCTAACGTCAACATGTTAGTAGGCTGGGTGTTGGTTGAGATTAGGCCCAGGGATGGAGGCTCTTCCCGGGTGAGAGGGACCAGGAAGGGCCCTGGATGTCTGGAGCTTCAGGCTGGAGGGTTGGTAGGCTGCGTGTTGGTGGTGATTGGGCCGGGGAGGGCCTCGGGCTGGGTCTCCAGCAGCAGGTGGCTCCCCTGCCCTGCTGGAGCTTAACCAACACTTTGAAGCCATACAGGGGCACAGGCACTTAGTCTCCAAAGGCAAGCCCTTAACTACCTGCCATTTGGGAAACATCCGCAATGGCAGGGCATTGCCATCCAGTTATCGTTGTCAATAGGATATGTGCCATATGGGGACACTTTTGAAGCCATACCAGGGGCACAGAGATCTTTCAGCCTTACCAGGGGCACGAGGACTTTGCTGTTTGGTTTATTTGTGTATAACAGTGGGGGGGGTGCTTATGAGTGGGTACCACGGTTCGGATGGAGGTACAGGTTATGGAGGTGTTCCAGACGTAGACGACCCAAAATGAGCCCACCCCCATGTCCTGCAGAAGCCCCTCAGTGGCCAAGGAAGAGTGTCCTGACAATACTCTTACAACATAATGGTGAAGGAAATAAATGTCCTTCTCAAAGCGAGTCCTTTTGTCAGATTAAATGGAGAATGCAGGCATCGATCCAGCTACCTCTCGCATGCTAAGCGAGCGCTCTACCATTTGAGCTAATTCCCCATGGCCTGAGGTGCAAAGTGACTACATATGCCCGGATCCAGTGGAAAATATGTATTGTGCAGAACATTGAAAGAATATTTTTGAACAGATTTTTTTTTCATTTTACATCTTTTTTTAGCGCACAGGGACGAGGTGGCCGAGTGGTTAAGGCGATGGACTGCTAATCCATTGTGCTCTGCACGCATGGGTTCGAATCCCATCCTCGTCGAAGAGCTCTTCTTTGAATGTGCATGAGCTAATTTGAGACTCTGCAGTTTGCTGTACCCTGGCTCTTCAGAGCTCACATCCCTTGTGAAGTTTGCAGCAGTAAATGCAGCTGCACACACTGTAAAAAGGGCAATATTATCAGCTTTAGCAACTCTTCTCATCAACGTAAAGCAAATTTAACTCTGAGTAATTTGGGAATATTTTGTTTAGGATCGTGCACCCGAAACTAGGTTGGTTAGATGGTACCATGTCAAATGCTTCTGTACTCTTCGTCCACTTCCGCTTTGTCTACGTGCTTGTGCATCGGAAATCCTGCAGCTGGTGCCGTCATCATGAAAACATTTTTGCAAACTTTGAAAAGAGTTTGAATTTTGGGCCCACATTCGGTGGAGCTATGTTTTAGGGCCCGGGTCATCGCCCCGTGAACTTGCGTGACCTTGTGATTTTCACCTTTTCGAGGCACCTCAAAGTTGAGGATTTGAACCAAACTCATAGAGAAGCATGTCCTGGATATCCGTAACAGGATTGCGTTAGTGATTGATGACTAGCATGTTGCTAACGTCAACATGTTAGTAGGCTGGGGTGTTGGTGAGATTAGGCCCAGGGATGGAGGCTCTTCCCGGGTGAGAGGGACCAGGAAGGCCCTGGATGTCTGGAGCTCAGGCTGGAGGGTTGGTAGGCTGCGTGTTGTGGTGATTGGGCCGGGGAGGGCCTCGGGCTGGGTCTCCAGCAGCAGGTGGCTCCCCTGCCCTGCTGGAGCTTAACCAACACTTTGAAGCCATACAGGGGCACAGGCACTTAGTCTCCAAAAGGCAAGCCCTTAACTACCTGCCATTTGGGAAACATCCGCAATGGCAGGGCATTGCCATCCAGTTATCGTTGTCAATAGGATATGTGCCATATGGGGACACTTTGAAGCCATACCAGGGGCACAGAGATCTTTCAGCCTTACCAGGGGCACGAGGATTTGCCTGTTTGGTTTATTTGTGTATAACAGTGGGGGGGTGCTTAAGAGGTGGGTACCACGGTTCGGATGGAGGTACAGGTTATGGAGGTGTTCCAGACGTAGATGACCCAAAATGAGGCCCACCCCCCATGTCCTGCATAAGCCCCTCAGTGGCCAAGGAAGAGTTGTCCTGACAATACTCTTACAACATAATGGTGAAGGAAATAAATGTCCTTCTCAAAGCGAGTCCTTTTGTCAGATTAAATGGAGAATGCAGGCATCGATCCAGCCTACCTCTCGCATGCTAAGCGAGCGCTCTACCATTTGAGCTAATTCCCCCATGGCCTGAGGTGCAAAGTGACCTACATATGCCCGGATCCAGTGGAAAATATGTATTGTGCAGAACATTGAAAGAATATTTGAACAGATTTTTTTTTCATTTTACATCTTTTTAGCGCACAGGGACGAGGTGGCCGAGTGGTTAAGGCGATGGACTGCTAATCCATTGTGCTCTGCACGCATGGGTTCGAATCCCATCACTCGTCGAAGAGGCTCTTCTTTGAATGTGCATGAGCTTAATTTGAGACTCTGCAGTTGCGTACCCTGGCTCTTCAGAGCTCACATCCCTTGTGAAGTTTGCAGCAGTAAATGCAGCTGCACACACTGTAAAAAGGGCAATATTATCAGCTTTAGCAACTCTTCTCATCACGTAAAGCAATTTAACTCTGAGTAATTTGGGAATTATTTTGTTTAGGATCGTGCACCCGAAACTAGGTTGGTTAGATGGTACATGTCAAATGCTTCTGTACTCTTCGTCCACTTCCGCTTTGTCTACGTGCTGTGCATCGGAAATCCTGCAGCTGGTGCCGTCATCATGAAAACATTTTTGCAAACTTTGAAAAGAGTTTGAATTTTGGGCCCACATTCGGTGGAGCTATGTTTAGGGCCCCGGGTCATCGCCCCGTGAACTTGCGTGACCTTTGTGATTTCACCTTTTCGAGGCACCTCAAAGTTGAGGATTTGAACCAAACTCATAGAGAAGCATGTCCTGGATATCCGTAACAGGATTGCGTTAGTGATTGATGACTAGCATGTTGCTAACGTCAACATGTTAGTAAGGCTGGGGTGTTGGTTGAGATTAGGCCCAGGGATGGAGCTCTTCCCGGGTGAGGGACCAGGAAGGGCCCTGGATGCTGGGCTTCAGGCGGAGGGTTGGTAGGCTGCGTGTGGTGGTGATTGGCCGGGGAGGGCCTCGGGCTGGGTCTCCAGCAGTCAGGTGGCTCCCCTGCCCTGCTGGAGCTTAACCACACTTTGAAGCCATACAGGGGCACCGGCCTTAGTCCTCCAAAGGCAAGCCCTTAACTACCTGCCATTTGGAACATTGAAGAATATTTTGAACAGATTTTTTTTTCATTTTACATCTTTTTTAGTGCACAGGGACGAGGTGCCGAGGGTTAAGGCGATGGACTGCTAATCCATTGTGCTCTGCACGCATGGTTCGAATCCCATCCTCGTCGAAGAGCTCTTCTTTTGAATGTGCATGAGCTAATTTGTGAGACTCTGCAGTTGCTGTACCCTGGCTCTTCAGAGCTCACATCCCTTGTGAGTTTGCAGCAGTAAG
>NC_046383.1:34740746-34799088 GCF_011125445.2 Fundulus heteroclitus | reverse complement strand
TTGTTGTCAGCTGTTTTATGCACTGAACTTTCTGACCTGCTGGTTTACATAAATCCAAAGAAAAACCTTTCATTTATGCATCTGTGGTCAGTTTGAGATTTTCTTTTAAAAGTTAAAATGTTTGAACACCGATAAACCTCAGACTGGTAGATTTCCGCTTTGCAAAGACCCCGCCCTACTCTCCTTCTGATTGGCTAATGTCCTGGCTCTGCCAGATTTCATTGATTAAGCGCAGCTTCTGTTTAAAACCTTGAATAAAAAGTCTACACAGAACATTTTGGCGCTCATTTTCCAAATGACGAAAGTCCCTCACAGCGACGGAGAACATTAAACCCCTGATAATATTATTTATTCAGATCAGAAGGGGGAGGAATGTTCCCCCCCCCAGGGATAAACACGAATGACCAGAGGGGGGACGTCACAAACAGAGGGGGGGAAAAATCCCCCCATCCCCCCCCAGCAAATCGCACCCTGTACACAACACATATATATATATATATATATATATATATATATATATATATATATATATATATATATATATATATATATATATATATATATATATATAGATATATGCATAGCTATATCACAGCAAAGAGATTAAAGACATCATCAGGGGAGGCAGATCATTATTACCATCTAACATAGAAAGTACTCCTGGGTCAATGTGAGCTCTGTGCTTTCTGTGTCTCTGCTCTGTCTTCTCTAAGCCCCAGTGGGTGGAGGCAGATGAGCGTTCACACTGAGCCTGGTTCTGGTTCTGCTGGAGGTTCTCCTCTCTGCTAAAGGGGAGTTTTTCTCTCCACTGTCGCTTCTGGCCTCTGAATGCAGACCAGATTCTGAATGTGGAGCAGAGAAACCTGGACTCTTTAGTTATTGTCCTTGGCGACTTTAACAAAGGTAACCTAACTCATGAACTTCCTAAATATAAACAGTTTATTAAATGCCCGACCACAGAGGACAGCATTCTAGATCACTGCTACACCACAGTTTGCACATTGTGCAAACTGTGGTCATAAGCGTGACTGCTTATCACGCTTATGACGGTGTGATAAGCGTGATAAGCAGTCAGAGATGCTTATCACGCCGTTCCCCGTGCTGCACTGGGCCAGTCTGACCACGTCATGGTTCACCTGATTCCTGCTTACAAGCAGAAACTAAAGCTCTGCAAACCTGTAGTGAAAACATCAAAGATGTGGACCAGTGAGGCTGTAGAAGATCTTCAGGCGTGTTTGGATTCTACTGACAGGGACGTTTTCAGAGCTGCTAACACCAGTCTGGATGAGTTCACAGAGGCTGTGACATCATATATCAGCTTCTGTGAGGACTGCTGTGTTACATCATGAACCAGGGTGTGTTACAATAATGACAAACCCTGGTTCACAGCCAAACTCAGAAGGCTAAGGCTAGACAAAGAAGATGCCTTCAGAAGTGGAGACAAATGCAGATTCAGAGATGCAAAATACAAGTTTAGCAGGGCAGTGAAAGAAGCTAAACGACTGTACTCTGAAAAGCTGAAAGACCAGTTTGCAGCCAACAACTCTGCTTCCATCTGGAAAGGTCTCAGGCACATAACAAATTACAAGCCTAAACCCCCCTCTCCATGAACGACCGACTCTTTAGAAGACAGAAACCCAGGAAAGCTGCTGGACCAGACTCTGTCTCTCCATCCACCCTGAAGCACTGTACTGATCAGCTGTCTCCAGTGTTCACAGACATTTTTAACACCTCACTGGCGACAGGTCACGTACCAGCCTGCTTCAAATCCTCCACCATTATCCCTGTTCCCAAGAAGCCAAGGACCACAGGACTTTATAGGCCCGTTTACACTACACCTAAAAACCGAGCCATGCCGAGACCAGTCCGAGCTTGGATCAGTTACCCAAGACAAGCCGACCCGTTTACACACCAAGCTTATCTCGGTTCCCTGGTTGCTCCTTGCCTCCTAGTGGCGATCTGCAGTACTACCGCTCTCTGAGATTGAAGGCGGAAGCAGCAAAACAAAACAGCGGCGCCCGTAACATTCAGGAAGTTATGCTTGATATTGTGATATTTCGGTGTTTGCAGAGAGTCAGGGGAAGAAGGCAACCATTGGTGAATTTACTTGAGAAAGTTGGCTTTTTGGGAAGTGGATGAGACAAACGAACGTCTAATAAGGATTTACAGACGCAGGAAACAACAACAGACACTGAGGTTCATCACGCTGCTAAGCAGAATCATCTCTGGAAATCGTGTGGCACGGTAAGGAAGCTAGTATTATTATGAAAGTCTGAAATTTGTCTGAATGGAGTGTGAATCGGGACGTGCAGCCAGACACGCCGGAAAAACGTGGACAGTCAGCTGACTGTAAGGGGATGACGCGGTCTGCTCATGCGCTCTTTATCAGAAAACCGGGCCAGAAAAAACACCAGGCCGAGACCTCCCCAAGAACTGGTCTGCAGTTAGCGCGGTCCGGTTATGTTTAGCGCGGTTCAGTTCAGTCTGCTGACCGTTTACACACAAGAGTTATCTCGGTTACCGAGCTCGGACTGGTCTCGGCTCGGTTAAAAAAGTGTAGTGTAAACGGGCCTAATGACTTTAGACCCGTCACTCTGACCTCTGTGGTCATGAAGTCCTTTGAGCGCCTTGTGCTTTCACACCTTAAAGAAATCACTGATCCCCTCCTGGACCCCCTACAGTTTGCCTACAGAGCCAACAGGTCTGCAGACGACGCTGTCAACTTGGCCCTTCACCACATCCTCCAGCACCTGGACTCTGCAGGAACCTACGCCTACAGGTGGGAGGCTGACCATCTGGTGACCTGGTGCAGGGAGAACAACCTGGAGCTCAACACTGTAAAAACAGTGGAGATGGTTGTGGACTTCAGAAAGAACTCTGCCCCAGCTATCCCCCATCACCCTCTGTGACTCCACCATCGACACTGTGGAGTCTTTCTGCTTCCTGGGAACTATCATCCCCCAGGACCTAAAGTGGGAGCTGAACATCAACTCCCTCACCAAGAAAGCCCAGCAGAGGATTTACTTCCTGAAGAAGGCAGCTGAAGAAATTCAACCTGCCAAAGACAATGATGGTGCAGTTCTACTCTTCCATCATTGAGTCCATCCTCACCTCCTCCATCACCATCTGGTATGCTGGTGCCACCGCTAAGGACCAGAGCAGACTGCAGCGTGTCATCAGGTCTGCGGAGAAGCTGATTGGCTGCAATTTTCCAACTCTCCAGGACCTGTACGCCTCCAGGACTCTGAGGCGTGCAGGAAGATTGTGGCTGATCCCTTCACCCCAGTCACAAACTATTTCAGACACTTCCCTCTGGCAGGAGGCTGCGCTCCATCAGGACCACAACCTCACGCCACAAGAACAGTTTCTTCCCATCCGCTACCAGCCTTATCAACAAGGCCCAGAGCTTCCCGTGACACTGGACACTGCCTCTCTCCCCCGTTCAGCACTTACAAGCTTCTGTGTTACATTAATGCACAGTTTACTGAGTGTATACAGCTTCCGTGTATATATCTTTTACTTCTTATTTTACTGTATTCTTATTTTTTGTCTGCACCATCAATACCAAGTCAAATTCCTTGTAAGTGCAAACCTACTTGGTGATTAAACTTGATTCTGATTCGGATTCATGCATGCACAAGTTTTTTTTTAATAATGGTCCAACTGGGTTTGTTCTGGCTGAATCTGGGTTCTGCTACCATCACCCAGCTTCAGGGACATGGATGGAGAGCCACCAAAAACTGCAGGACTGATTGTAGACGAGGACGACTCTGAAGAAGAGGAAAACCAGCTTTGAAGAATGGACATTTTTTTATATATAAAATATTTTGTTGAAACATCTTGGAACTGGACAGAATAAATGCAAACACTTTAAAACCTTTGAGGGAAAAAAAATCGTACAATCTGACGAGCTTTGCATCAATTCTCTGAGTTTGAGGCGCATATATGTTAACCTGACGAACCAAATGAATTTCGTTCCGCTTAGCTCTGCCTAGCTTCCCTCACATCCATCTGGGACCTCTTCCATAGAGAATGATTTCTCCAACCCATTTTATTGTCCAGCCAATCAGGACGCAGGGCTGGAGTTTCATAGATGTGACGTAGTAGAGAAGCGACCGTGAGACTGTTTTGATTCAGACAACAATGGCGGCTTGCATCGAGGAAGCAAGCGTTAGCATTGATGCTGCTATTTCTTCCGTGTTGTCCAATCTACCTAATATTGTTTCATTAAAAGAACATCAGAGAACGGCTATGAAGGCTTTTGTTGGTGGAAACCATGTTTTCGCCCTTCTCCTGACCGCATTTCTTTTTGTTTTTTCCTGCGTCGCTCTCACAGCGTCACGGGTTAGCTTTGGTGTGAGTAGTTGACGTCGATAAAGATGACAAACAAGTGGCTTATCCAATCATATGCAAGGATTTTTGATAAGGCCCAGCCTTCTGAAACATCATTCCTATGGATCTGATCCAGATGGATGAGTGGAGCCAGGCAGAGCGAAATTCATTTGGCTAGGGTCAGGTTACATATATGGAGGCCTTAGACCCCAATGAGGTTGTTGTGGGTTTGATTCCAGCCTGCTGACTTTTGCCGCATGTCTTCCCCGTCTCTCTCAGTCCATCTTCCTGTCAGCCTAGTTTCAATAAAGGTCACTGGTGCCATAAAAATGACAAAAAAGTTACAGGTCACAGTTTGACCTTGATGTTGTGCTAAAGGACACTTCATTGTTGATGTCCATGTTCCTCAGCTGCGCTTCACCTTCTGTCCTGGCTGCATTGACCCTCTGATGGATGACTCTAAAACCCCTGAGCCTCAGCTTTACCTGGACCCGGAAATCCTTGCATAAGAAGAAGTAAACAAGTGGATCCAGGCAGACATTAAGAACCGACATGATGGTGGCCAACTGCAGGGGGTAGTAGAACAGCTTGACAAAAACAGCCTCCTGGTAAAACATTGAGGGAAGTCGAACCAGGTGGTAAGGAGCGAAGGAAACACAGAAGACGCAGACCAGCACCAACATTTTCTTTCGGGATCTCAAAAGCTTCTTGGAGCTGAAGGATGAAGACTGTCTCTGGTCAGCATGCAACAACTTGCGGGAGGTGCGGTAGTAGGAGAATATCATAGAGATCAACACCAACAGGAAGGTGGTGAAAGCACAGAAGTGGCTAGCTCTGTAGATCTCTCTGAGGAGCTCACTGTGGAAGTCCTCACAGCTGCAGTCAGTGGACCGCTGCTGTCTGCCGTCGTTTAGCAGCATGGTCATGTATGTTGTCACCGGGACCAGGAGAAAGACCCAAGTGGCCGTGGAGATGATGCATGCAGTACGTGCAGACAACAGGAAGCAGTTTCTGAAAGGATGGACCACCTTCTCATACCTGGAGAGACAGAGAGGAGGAGATAAACGCTTCAATCAGGGAGTTTCCCGTTCAAAATAAGTCAGAGGTTTCACAGATAAGCTACTTGAAACACCCCAAACATCTACATGTACTGTAGATAGAGCAAAGGGCCTCTGGTTTGCTGTAAAGACTGTTTCACCTGTTCCACGCAATGTAGCCCATGAACAGGATGCTGGCGTACATGTTGAGGAACAGCATGGAGGCTCCAAAGCTGCAGTAGAGCAGGTGGGCGGCGGCAGAGCTGGTGGCGTTTTCCATGACGCGCAGCGGGAGGCTGAGGCAGAGCAGGAAGTCGGCGACCGTCAGGTTCTTCAGGTAAATCATCAAGCTTTTGGAGCTGCTTCTCAGAGGTTGGCAGCAGTGAAACCACAAAATGAAGCCGTTGAGGATCAAGCCCACCTGGCGATGGAAAACATCATAATCTTTGATTTGGGCATGCTCTGAGTGGATGGGATCAGATCTCTGAAGACAGTGAGAAGACATGGAGCTCACCAGAAACAGGACACTGTAGACCACTGTGAAGGCGAGGTGGTCTGACCTTCTGGCTAGGCAGGAAGTTTGGATGCTTGTGTTCTGGGTGGTACCTGAGACATTGTTGACTGCGGCTGTAACAAGGCCTTGACCGGACATGTTTCTGTAAGGAAGACAGTTTATCAAAAAATCAACAGGGTCCATGGAAGATAATTTGCTCCCCTCATCTAAAGAAAGTTCACATTTTCAGCATTTAGATTGCAGTTTTATAATTGTACAACTAAAAGTGTCTAAACCTTTCCTTTATTGGCAGACAACCCATCTACTTTTAAGACTAATCTTAAAACTTTCCTTTGTGACAAAGCTTCTAGTCAGAGTGGCTCATGTTACCCTGAGCTACCTCTATAGCTATGCTGCTATATGCTTAGGCTACTGGAGGACATCAGGGTCTATTTCTCTCACTCTGATGAGTTCTTTATGGAAGCCCTAAATAGGCAAGTGAGAATTTAGTTTTTTAGATTGGAACATTTTTAAGGTTTTTTTAAGCTTTATTCTTAAAATGGATGGTCAAAGGCCTGGTTTCCAAGAATCAGTGTCCCATTTTCTAAATTAGATTTTTGCTAAGAAAAATAATACATGCCAAAAAGAGCCCAACAGTTTTTACTTTCACATGTGGAGCCTTACTGCTTTTGCCAAAGTGCTCTGCTTGATTTATATATGCAAGAAGCTTTATTAGATTTTATTCTGGGACTATTTCATGTTCAATGGACACAAAATGGAAAGGTAGACAAGAAAAAAAGAGAAAAAGATTAGATTCAATGCTGAAAGGAAGAAAAGGTGAAATAAAGAGGAGAGGGAATAGAGAGAGCAATATAACATCCTCTGAGTCTGCTTCTACACCTGCAAAGAGAGATATATAAAGAACAACAGAACCAGCCGATAAAGTATTACAGGTAGAAACAACCAACGCCTTGATGCCATCACTGAAGAATATACAGTATTATTTAATATGACATGTACAGTATAAAGCAACAGCTAAGGTAATGATAGAGATTTTCTGTATAAAAGTGGGTCTGTAAGCACTTGAATCCAAGCACGTGTAGGTTTTTGTGAGAGTGCATTTGTGTATGTGAGGTTTATCCATAGGTAAAAACCATAATTTTAATTGAAGCAACCCTACCCATAAGTGAAATTGGTAGCAAATTCCATCTGTCAATCTGTCAATGTTTAACCAATTTATAAAAAAAAAATCCAAAACCAAATTTATGTAGAGTAGCAAATAAGAATTTCCGTTTAACTCTGTCAAATGCTTTTTCTGCATCTAAAGACAATATATTGGATTCAGTATTTTTACTGTAGGAATAATCTATTAAATTAAGTAATCTGCGTGTATTTGTGGATGACTGCCTTCTTTTAATGACACCAGTTTGATCAGGGTATATTATTAGAAGAGTGACTTTAACTAACTGTTTTGCAAGAACTTTACAGGTTATTTTAATATTCATATTAATAAGGGATATGGGACGATAGCTGGTAGGAAACACAGGATCCTTGCCTGTTTTAAGCAGGAGACTAATGGTAGCAGAATTCATATTAGCTGGAAATCTGCCATTTTCCTGAGTTTCCTGCAACATTCTGTGGAACGTTGGTGCCAAAATATTCCAGAATTCTTTATAAAACTCAGCAGGGAATCCATCTGGACCTGGAGCATTTTTTTGGGCATGCTTCTTAGAGCTTTCTGAACTTCGATTGTTGTCAGCGGTGAATCCAGGGTCAATCGTTGACTATCTGATAATTTAGGAAGTGTTATTTTATCCAGAAATTGCTTGATGTCATTATCTGATGGATTTATCTGCGATGTGTATAAAGATTTGTAGAAATCTCGGAAGGTGTTGTTCATACTTTCAGGATCATATAATATATTACCAGCTGAGTCTGTAACTACAAATATAGTTGTTTTTTCTTTATTTATTTTTAGCTGATTAGCTAAGAAGCTTCCTGACTTATTATCATATTCAAAGTTTTCTATTTGAAGTCTGTATTAATTTTTTTTTTTGCTTTTCTGTATGTTAGTTTAATTGTAATTTAGCTTTGCGGATTTTACACAGCTTTGCCTCTTTCTACTTCATCTATTTCTGATAGAATTATTTTTACTATTTTCTACATATTTTATGTTTATGGTATTTACTATGTTCATTGCATTTATCATATATATTTACTCTTTACTACTAAGAAGTTTTAAGGTTTTAGATATTAAAGTGTATTTCATGTGACTGATCTCTCTCTCATCGCTGCAGAAGGCCTGCAGAAAGCAGAGAAATATGTTGTGACAATATTTCTTTAACCAATTAAACAAATATTTAATTTATATATTTATGTTGTGACGATAATGAGTGTTTTTATGAACTCTATTCAGCCATCCGGAGTGCGTACACACTAGATGAAGTAGAAAGAGGGAAAGCTTACGCACAACTGTACTGTGTGAACTGCTTGGTATTATCTGGAAGGTCACATAGTTGTTTTGCTTTTCCCTACCCCTTAACGTGACAAATGTTACCAGGGATTCCTTTTCCTAAAAAAAAGAGGAGGCGACGGATTTGCTTCAGAGCGAATTTGGAGATCTGTATCTCTATTTAGCTCTCATCGCAAGTTTTGAAAATCAACTCTTCTGTTGTCTCTCCTCCTTGTGTTTGTTTAATGTTTTAGGTGTTTGAACCTGACAATTTCATACCAATGTGCGCTCTCTAGATTTGGCATTAAACGACTGACATAAAATAGAGTGAAAAAAAGAGGAAAATACGGAGGGGCACCTCTGTCCTCTCAGCTCTGCGTAGTGAATAACTTTGATCTTACCGAGGTAAAAGTCTAAGAAAAATCGTAGAATTCTGAAAAGATATTTCCTAAAATGTCGTCATTAAGAGCTACCTTTAGTCTTAGTATTCTGATAAATTCACCACAGACTGGCTGAGAATTTAGAAAGTGAAATATCCAAAGTATATTCTGATTGAGTTCTGATGCCACGATACCAATGGACACGATGTGTATTAAGAAAATATCCTCCCTGTTGCTGGATCCATACTTTCTGCTAAGTTCTGACCCGACCATCTGAATGTCATTGTCCAGTTGTAGAGAGCCTGATGTGTGAATTTTAGTGTCAATTTTCTGCTGCTGCAGCACATCTCCAAGGAGGTTCCACGTGTTCTGCATTCAGATGACATTCTGAAGACCTTGGTTATAACGAGTGCTTGTTTGAGCTAGCGTTGCCTTTCTACCAGACCAACCATTCGCCTCCAACCTCCGTGTTATTGGAATATTATCCTAAAGTCACTATGACCTGACGTCATTTCGGACATGGGAGCACTGGAGACACAAGAACTGCATAACCAGCGCCACGGTCCGCTGATTACCAAGGTCAATGTTGGCGTATTTTCTGTGCGGGATAGTGAATAGGATGACTGTCGTTGTTTTGTCTCACGGCAAGGCCGCTGTCAGGTATTTAGGGAAAGGCGAAGCAGAGGGGAGTCAGAAACAGGGCAGCTGCAGACTGCAGCGGGACCGTTGGGTGCGATGACTTTCCATCTATTTGATCTCTGCTCTGTTTCTCAATACAAGTGCTGGTACTTCACCACTTCACTGTTTCCTGATTCAATAAGCCTTGGAGGTCAGTTATAGGTTTGACTTTCCTATTACACTCTGCCATCAACAAATGATTGCCCTCCACACAGCTGCCGTTACTAATTCTCTGCAGGTTGTGGGTGAAAATCCCTACAGATCAGCAGTTTCTGAAATACCCAGACCAGCCTGTCTGGTATCACTAACCATGGTTCAAAAGTTTTCTTTAGATGCACTGAGTTGCCATATTGTCATTAGCTGATTTGCTCGCTGTGTTAACAAGCAACAGTTTTCACAAAATAAAGTGGCTGGATAGTTTATGTTGACTGTATTTCTCCTAAAAGCGTAACTTCTGCAGGGTTTAGATCCCTGAGCATTGCCACCACAGTCAGATGGCCCTCTGAGATTAGTCTTCCTCCAGTTGGGTCAAGTGTTTGCAGGTTGTAAGATGGACCTTTGGAGGAGCATGATTGTGGTTTTAATACGTAAACATGAGGTCTTGAACACAACAGGACATGCAGACAGAGAAATAGGCCATTTAACAGAAGAATCATGCAAAGAATAAGGAAAACCAGGTGCTTCAATCATGTAGCGAGAGTGGAATGTGACAAAAGAACCAGATAAGCAAAGCAGAGATGCATGAAAACTGAGGAAAACAAAGGGAGCTGAACTAAAAAACAGAGAAACTACTAAACCAAGGCGAAAAGACTAACAGTGATCTCAGAGAAATAAATCCAAAGGCTCAAATAACAGAACAGGAACTAACTAATATGTTAAACACCTATCTAACAACAATGAACACAGAGAAAGGAACTGAATATAGTAAGACCTAGAGAACAAAAATAGACAGCAAGGAAGTGATCAAAAAAACAAACAAAGAGCGCAAACAATGTTGGTCAGTCGGTGTGTTTTAGATGCAACATAACACCTCAGTTTTTTTCCTCTTGGTGTGAGTCAGAGTGAGATGCTGCTCATCAAACCATCAGTTTTACATAAACCACACCACATCTTTCTTACGTTGAAATAAAAAAATAAAACAAGCTTTTCTCTGGAAACTGTGAAAAACCAGCTGCAAGAAATAATAAAATGTCAGTAACCAAGAATGATGAGTTCTTTTAATGCCCTCGTCATTTATTAAAATTTTCCTGAAGGGTAAACACAGAAAAATGTGAAGAAACACAAAACAAATCCAAATGTTTGGTCAAATAAATCCATCACTGTATTGATGTTTATTCTGTAGACTGTTTCAAACATTAACCTCGAGTTTAACTTTAAAGAAACTACAACTTGTATCTTTTTAAGGTGGTTTAACACCAGTGAATCCATGAAAATGAGACCCCTGCTGTTACTTACAGGAGTTTGTTCTTCCTGTTCTCGGCTTCAGGACCGGGTTCCTCCTGCAGCTTTTAGAACTGACTCGGATGACCGACTCAGTGCAACAGCATCATTCTTCTGAAGAACACAGACAATCTACCTGAAGAGATTCGTCATGGACGGTCGAAGCTGTTCAGCTCTCTCACCCATTCCTTCAGCTGCATGCCCGCTCTGTTCTGATTGGTTGGCAGTTCAAACCAGCGGCTCTAAGCCATATAGTTATGTTGATTTTTTTGGTTTTCAACAGAAGAGAAACCTGCACCTTGTACTTCCTGCTTATTTTGTGCACCGCATTGCTGCAAATGGCTGAAGCAGAAATGAGAAGCTCTGAGGTTGGCCTGTGTAACAGCTGGTTTATATTTCAACCCTCAAACAGCTGAATTTGTATTACTTTATAATACCTGTGCATTGCAAACTTTATTTATATAGCACCTTTCACATGTAAAACCCCACAGTGCTTCATAAAAGAAAACAGAATGTATATCAAAATATAACATCACAAAGTACAACTTGAGAACCAAACACAACCAACCAAAGGCTTGCCTAAACAGTAAAGTCTCCAGCTGCTTCTTGAAGGAGTCAACAGAGTGAGCAACATGATAGCTAGAAAAGTCAGGCCTCCTCTGGTTTTTAAACGGGTTCTTGGAACCATGAGAAGGTTCTGACCTGATAACTGAAGGGTGCAGCCGGAGGTGTCGAGGCGCAACAGATCGGTGATGTATCTGAGCCATGCAAGGCTCTAAAAGTGAAAACTAAAAGTTTTAAAGTTTTCCGAAATTTGATTGGTAGTCAGTGCACGGTGGATAGAATAGGAGTAATGCGAGTCCTTCTGCTAGACCCTGTTAATAAAAGCCTTGCAGCGGCGTTTTAGAACAGCTCAAAGCGAATTAGAGCAGCTTTGTTAAAACAAGTAAAAAGAGAATAAACTTGGTAATTTTTCTCAGGTGACAGCAACAGTTTTTCCCCAAGAGCCTAGGGCAGGGGTCACCAACATGGGGCCCACAGGCACCAGGTAGCCCCCAAGGACCACATGTGGTTCCCTCAAGACTGTTCAGGAAAGTAGCCCAATCTTCCAGTGAGTTGCATCTAAAGTGTTATTTTATTCAGTTGCTCTTCCTTTCTTAATCAAACTTGTATTTGCACAGATTTAAAAATGACAAAAGCATTTGCCAAATGTTTACATTGCATATAGTTAAGGTGATCTCGGACTCTTGTAGGTCAAAGGTCAGTACCGGCAGCTCTTCGTATGACGCAGCACTGATGAGGTAGCTCTTAGTTTCTAAAAGGTTGGTGACCCCTGGCCTAAGGTGGCAGTGATTGGTCGAACCCTACACCAAGATTTCTGATGTCTGAACAGAGGAGCTCAAAGAATCGAGGTGAACCACAGTTAAGGGCAAAGGTCAGAGTCTGGAATCTTCTGCAAAACAGACAAACACAGATAAAAATAAAAATAAACGTTTTCCACACTGTAGAAGCCTCTAACCTTTTAGAAAATAAAATATCAAATAAGAAACTGCTGTTGATGCCCTCTGTGTTATACCCAATCTGTATAATATGATTGGACTTGATTTTGTAAAGTGCCTTGAGATGACATGTTTCATGATTTGGCACTATATAAATAAAATTGAATTGAAAATTGAATTGAATTGTTCAGTGACTATATCCAATTCAATTCAATTCAATTTTATTTATATAGCGCCAAATCATGAAACATGTCATCTCAAGGCACTTTACAAAGTCATGTTCAATCATATTATACAGATTGGGTCAGATTATACAGATTGGTCAAAAATGTCCTATATAAGGAAACCAGTTGATTGCATCAAAGTCCCGACAAGCAGCATTCACTCCTGGAGAAGCGTAGAGCTACAGGGAGAGTCGTCTGCATTGTCCATGGCTTTGCTGCAATCCCTCATACTGAGCAAGCATGGAGCGACAGTGGGAAGAAAAACTCCCCATTAACGGGAAGGAAAACCTCCGGCAGAACCGGGCTCAGTATGAACGGTCATCTGCCTCGACCGACTGGGGTTACAGAAGACAGAACAGAGACACAACAAGAGAGACAAAAAAGCACAGAAGATCACATTGATCCAGTAATCTGTTCTACATTAGATGGTAGTAGCAGGTGAGCTACTACATTATATTAAATATTAAACATTTTGTCCTTTAAATCACCATACACCGACACAGACCAGTTCCTCTGACAGAGTGGATAATTTTCATGATTTAATGAGAGCTTTTTCACTCTGGCTCAATGCAGATGACCTTACAATTACATGTCTACAATTTAAGATTACTGATAAACAACTGTCTCAGGAATCAAGAATCTTTATTTTTACCATGATTATGGTGATTCTGAGAGTTTAACTGGTTTTTGCAAGAAAGATCTTGTTGTTATAAAAACAGCAAGCTCTGGTTTGCAGCCAAATCCAGAAGGTTGAGGCAAAAGAAGAACAAAAACAAACTGAACAGGAGACAGAGATGGATTTAAAGTTCAAGTGCAGATTGAAAGAGACGCTGTTCTCCAAGAACTCAGCTCTCACCTGAGGACTCTTCTCTGAGCTGGAGAAAGTTCAGGAGGTTAACAGCCTTCAGCCCTGCAGATTTTAGCAAGCTCCACCACCACACCAGAGTCCTGCCCCCACCTCCCCATCCCTCTCTGTTGTTAAGAGAAGTGTATCAGAGCGGGTCACAGAGGTGCAGGAGTTTGTCTAGCAGGTTTGATCCCCCGCTCCAACCGTCTCAGGATGTGGCTATTAGCACAGCTCAGCACCTTGAATGTGTGTGAAGTGCTGCACAAGTACAAGCCATTTACTATAAGCTCCTTAAAGATGTGTTTCCACTAACCAGGGTAGTTCTTTGGGGCCATTCTTTTATTCCCAACGTTTTCACCTCAGGAAACCTTTCCAGGATTCAGAGTTATTTAGGTACAATCTTTACACCAACATCCTTTCTACTTGTCATCTTTTTGTTAAGGCCTACATGCAAAGATTATCTCAGGAGATGAGTTAAAGTTATTAATATTATTGTTGGTTTCCACATTGTCAGGAGAAGTCCTTCCAGGGAACAGGAACCGGGTCCAACTAGAGAAGCAGGAGTGAGGTGAGTAAGTGAACTGATAACAGTGAAGATGAATCAGGAGCAGGAACACATCCAACCAGTATAGTTAAATAGAAGAAACATAATGACGATGATGATGCCATGGTGTGTAGGTTTCAGCAAAGCTGGCTGCGCTGCGCCCTCCAGTGGCTAACTAGATTAAACACACAAACCCTGAAAGCTTTTAATCTTTTTGAAGACTTATTTTTCCAAAAATGTATTATTTATCAAGACCCTGAGATGACAAGGTGTCTAAGGCAGAAGTCTTCATTGTCCGGGTCGTAACCTATAGGTTGGTTGCAAAGGAACTGCAGGGGGTTTGTAAGGTCCCCCCCCCCAGCCTCAGCAAAAGGGGCTCAAGGGGGTCCTGGACAGAAAATGTTGAATGCAAAAAAGCTTAAGTTTAAAAGCAACATCTCCACCTCTGCTTGGAAGGTGAGCATGGTGTAGTTGTGCAGCTGCACCTCAGTTCAACGAGGTTTCTGCTCAGCTCTGTAAGGGTCTAACCACAGCCTTCAGTCAGGCTGTGGTCTGAGTAGTAATTCAACACATTGCGTGTTCTTTTTCAGCCAGTGTGCTGTTGCCTTGCAGCAAGAAGGCCCTAGGTTGGAGTCCACCCTGGGTCTCTCTGCATGGAGTTTGCATGTTCTCCCTGTGAGTTTGCATGTTCTGTGCTTGTGCATGGTTCTCTCCAGCTTCCTCCCACAGTCCAAGAAGTCTGTGAGAAAATCTCTGCAGATACTTTCAAAGTTTTCCTTTGTGGTCACTTCTTAGGAATGGCTCCTTCTTTTACCAATGTTACCCTTTGGTTTTGCATTGTGATAAGGTTGATTTTTATCTGGCTGCTTAGACTTTCGTGGCAGCCAGTCAGGTGTTATGGAAGCCTGTTCCCTATACACAGAATATTCTTTCCTTAAGGCTTTGCAAAGAGCTGAATGACTGCCTCAAATCTCTGGAGCAAGAGCTTTAATGAAAATATGAACACTTTAAGCTGTTGTTTTCCTAAAGACAACGTTCAACTTCCTGCAGATAATCATTTTTTGAATCCTGATTATCTGGGTTGAAATGTTCTATGTCCCAAGCAAAGGATTCAAGTCGGAAAAATATGTATACCGTACTTAGGAGGTGGACCTAGACCACCCGGGAAATAAAGCTGGTTAAGTTCAGGAAATGATGGAGGCATTTGAACTAACCTTTCATGATGTAAGGAAGAATGTTCCTGATCTAAGTGAGAGTTTTCCAAGGTGTGAACTCTGACATGGTGGTGGGGGTTTAGGTTGGTGTGGGCCACTGTGGTTGGAGTTCTAAACAACAATAACTGACTTCCCTAGAGTTATTGAATAAGGAGATGGTGGAGTGAGGAAGTTCCAGCACTTTTATTGAGAAACAGACCGGAGATCATATAGATGTAAAGTAATTGCACCCCACAGTACCGCTGCAGTCTGCGTCTGTCTGTCTCTGCCCCTCCTCGGTTTCAGCTCTCCCTAATACTCCATGGTGGCCTTGGCATGAGACAAAACAAAGAGTCTATCCTAAACAATCAACATCCCGCACAGTAGCTACGCAGCATTTGGCCTTGCGATCAGCGGGCCCATGCTCACATGTCTGAGTGGCGTGAGGCCATAGTGACTTCTGAATAATATTCATACCACAGCCACCCAAGTGACTCTTCTGGCCCTTAGGGGGCAGCACAGAGTCAGGACAGGTGGTGGTATGAGTCAGGTGTGATGGCTGGTCATCCCTCCAATCTGATCCACCGGTGTCTGTAGAGTTATTTACCTGGTACTCTTTCTGACTGTCCACTGCAGCAGGATGGTGCAAGTCTCCACTGTGGACAGTCTGACTTCCAGCACCTCCCATTGAGTCAGTGGAAATACTTTCTGTAAACTCAAAATTTAGAAGCTCTGTTCTAAATTGTGGCAAGATTGGTTCTATAGTAGGTGCTTTGTTAGAAACTCCAAAGCTGTTTTGTGATTCTTGCTCCTGCTAAGAGTCAACCTGCTGGGGTTGATCATGTGAGGATTTCACCTGAGGGGTGAGGGGTTGTGGACTCACTTCCCTGTTGAGACACAGGCTCGCTGATATTAAGTTTTGAGCTCCTTGTGTGATAACTGAGGACGGACCGAAAGACAACCCGAAACAGGTCAGTGACTCTTGAGCTGATTTTATTTAAATGGAGGGAAAGCGCAGGCTCTCCGGACGCGCTGCTCGTGCTCACTGGCTGGCAACTCCTGGAGGCAAAGGAACAGGTTAGTGACCAGCAGAGGCAGACGAGATACGAGCTAGAAGCTAGGCCGCCAACCTGACAAGGAGCTAGCTTGTTCGGACGAATTTGCTCCAGAGCGAGGCTGAAGCTGTGCGGGCGTTTCCAGGGGCGTTTATGCAGGGGCAGTCCGGGTCTGATCACGGGGAGGCCAATATATCCAGAGGCAGATCCAAGGGGAAATCCAAGAGAGGGGTCCAGGTCCAGCATCCACAAAGCACAGTCAGTTAAAGGGGACAGGCAAATTCCAGTAGTCACGGACCGGCAGGGTCAGAAACACGGGTGGGCAATCCTGGGTCCAGAGGCTGACAAGCAGGACTCAGGCAGGCAGACAAAATCCAGAAAGGGATGAGGCAGGCTCGGAGACTAGGGCAAAGACAGGTTGGGCAACAGACAGGTTATCAAGAAAATTGCTGGAAGTTCTCACCGGGATGGCTCGAGACGTTCTGGCACTGGAGGCTGAGAAGGACAGGGCCTTTATGCAGTTGGGATGGAGTCAGAACAGGTGCGCTGATTGCAATTAGCAGCTCCAGTGCCAGAAACGTTACACCTTGATCTCAGATTCAGCTTCCTCGATCCTCACCTTGGCCTTTGAGAGCTCACGATTGGCAGCACTCATTCTGTGCAGGGTCCTCTAATAGTCTACCTGCAACTGAGAATATTTTTCATCTTCTAGTAGTGACTTAAGCTGATAGAACAATGTAAGCTCTCCCACAACCTCTTGAATCTGAGTCCTTTTAGTTGGATTCCCAATAAAAATAATTAGTTCCTTAATCTTTTCATCACATGCAGCAAAGTTAAAACTATTTAAATTACTCCACTCATCTGCAGATATATGGAGGACCACGTCTTCCATATTTTAAAATAAATACACAAATAAATAAATGCTCAATAAATAAATAAGCAAACAATTAATTGCCATCAAAAATACAATAAACTAATAAATGTAGGTAGAAATTAAATTATACAGTGAGACAAATAATGTATATTCAATTCAATTTTATTCAATTCAATTTTATTTATATAGCGCCAATTCATGAAACATGTCATCTCGAGGCACTTTACAAAGTCAAAATCAGTCAGACTATACAGATTGGTCAAAAATATCCTATATAAGGGAACCAGTTGATTGCATCAAAGTCCCGACAAGCAGCATTCACTCCTGGAGAACCGTAGAGCCACAGGGAGAGTCGTCTGCATTGTCCATGGCTTTGCAGCAATCCCTCATACTGAGCAAGCATGAAGCGACAGTGGAAAGAAAAACCACCCATTAGCGGGAAGGAAAAACCTCCAGCAGAACCAGGCTCAGTATGAACGGTCATCTGCCTCGACCGACTGGGGGTTACAGAAGACAGAGCAGAGACACAACAAGAGAGACAAAAAAGCACAGAAGCACACATTGATCTAGTAATCTGTTCTACATTAGATGGTAGTAGCGGGTGAGCCGTCTTCTCTGGATGATGTCACAGTTAACAGAACGCCAGACCAGGTGTACCTACTATGAAGATAAAAGAGAGAGAACAGAAAGTTAAAAGCTGAAATGACGATATATCTCTTTTAATTATCTTCTTTATTCACCTTTGTAATAATTACCTTATTTATCTATTGTCCATTATAATCTTCAACAAGTATTTATTTATGTGCATGCTATAATATTTTTGTCTGTTTTATTCTTCCTTTGTATTTTTTTACCCTATTTATTTCTGTGATGCTATTTATTTCTGCCTGTCCTTTTTACATTTCTGTATGCATTTCTGCCTCATTATGCAAATGAGGAGGGGCTGTGTCTTAAGGGCTCAACTTCTTCCCATTGGTTGGTTAGCATTTTACTGCATCGGTCGAGTCTACGTGGCTTTTCCCCGCACTAAAGCATTGTTTAGTAATGTCATACTCAGCAGGCAGACATTCAGTGGCCGACCTCTTAAGGGAAGCTGCTAATAGACTGGAAGAGTTAGAACGCTGTACGTTTGGGATCTGAAATGTTTTTCTGTGGTTTCAGATTCGGCTTTTCCTGATCAATAACTCATCGGCGTATGATTTATTCTACAAAACAGACACCTCTCCGCAACCACAGCAAGGCAGACAGTGAGCTACAAGCGTAGTTTCCCCAAAACGAGTCTCCCACCGCGCTGCGAAACTTACATTGGGCCCTATGCATAGCTCGCTTGATAAGAAAATATTGTAGTTGATTATAAAAGGTACAATATGAATTATCAGATTCACATCCAGGCAATAAAAGACTACATATTATCATTATTCTATCCAGTGCCGGCCTGAGCCTCTTAGGGGCCCTAAGCAGAATTTTATTTGGTGGCCCCCCTTCCCCACACGCAGAATCACCTATGCTAGAAGATTATTGACAGAGCCACAGGGAGAGTCGTCTGCATTGTCCATGGCTTTGCCATGGTACTGACTTTGTGTGTGTGTATATATATATATATATATATATATATATATATATATATATATATATATATATATATATATATATATATATATATATATATGCTGTCAAAGAAATATCCATCCATCCATCCATCCATCCATCCATCCATCCATCCATCCATCCATCCATCCATCCATCCATCCATCCATCCGGGGTACACCTTGGACAGGTCGCCAGTCTGTTGCAGGGCAACGCATAGACAGACAGGAAAAACAACCATTCACACACACACTCACACCTAAGGACAATTAAGAGAAGCCAATTAACCTAACAGTCATGTTTTTGGACTGTGGGGGGAAGCCGGAGTAAAGAAAGATACAGATACTCCAAAAAAGAATGAGAGTTTTTATAATCTCACCATATCTGTGCCAAAAACGTTGAAAGCGCATCATGTGCAGATGATCAACGAGTGGGAGGGATGCTTTTTATTGTGTCAGTTCTACTCTCTGCCATGATTAACTCACCGGGGCGCGCCCATTGTTTTACTGTGAGCAAGAAAGTTGTTCAGGCTCTCTAGTGTCAGAGAACTGCTTCACACCAAGGCTCGATCAGTCGGGAAATATTCCAGATGAGGATTTTCATCATCCCACGCCTGTCACCTGTCGCTGAGACCTGCAGCTGTATCATTTTCAGTGTACAGCGCACATGAGGGGGAGATTTTTTCAAAGACAAAAGTTGGCTGAAGGAGTAGAACAGTTTCACAAATAATTTGAGTGAGTGGGTCACATGACCTGGAAGCTATTGAAGAAAAGTCCCAATTTTTGTCTTTAAAAATATCTTTAAAAATAGAAAATAGCTTAAAATTGAATAAAAACAAGTGTGCCTTACAGATTTTATCTATTGGCATCAATTTATATTAGTTTAATCTTAGCTGGTCATAAGACAAGGAATTTATTGATTTTTGTTTATCAATAGTGCTTGGTTCAACGATTTTTTGACGGTCCCTAACTGCACCACCGCGTGTGGACGGAGGGAGCAGTTGAGTGACGCTGGCCGAAATCGGAGTCCCTCAACTGGATTAACCGTGAGCTAGATCCCGCTGACTTGGTGACCAACTTCACCGCGGTTGATCCAGCTGCTGGATTTTACCCTCATGCGCTGCGCGCGAGGGATAAACAGTGGGGAAAATGGATAAATAAAGACTGTAAAGGGCTCCTTTAGAGGTAAGAGAAGGAATAATGGGTCTGAGCTGAAGCCCCTGATTTTACAAGTTCTTTAAAAAGTCTGCACTTAAATTACATGTAATGTAATTTTGCGCACCTGAATTCAAGCGCAAGGCAGCAGTCCACCGTAGCACCACTGGTTCTGTGTCGTTAAATACAAAAGAGCATGAAACATAGCTACTGACTCTCCTATTTGTTTTTAATCGGGACATTTTGGTACGAGTGGAAGGACATTAAACGTAGTGATTCATGTTTTGAAGACTGGCCGCTGATAAAAGCACCTGGCTCCGAGGGAAGGGAGGAGAGAGGAGCAGAAAGCGTTCAGGCACAGACACAGCGCACGTAATTAAAAAAATGCAGGATAAATAAGAACGAAACTTATAAACAGACTAATTTAGCATTTTAGAATGCATCTGGTTAGCAGAACTGTTTTCTGATCCAGCATGCAGCCATGACTGCGTTCTGAATGAAGGCTTTATCTGGGAGCCGCTCAAAAAAATCATGACTCTGATCGTTCTTCCTGCTGCTCTGTTACCTGCAGCAGAATTAAGATGTGAAAGAAGCTGAACTAGCTCCGCAGATGGCGGGTCTTGACTGAGCTGTGGATGGACAGAACTGTGAACGGATCATCCGCAGCACTGATGGGCTTCGTTATTTTTATGTTATTTTTTATTTATTTGGCACAAAGATTTACTCGCCACGTGGCAGCTAGCCCTCTGAAATTCACTCGCCAAACAGGAAATTTACTCGCATTTGGCATCTGGCGAGTGTTAATTTCGGACCCTCCGTACAGCGTTCTAATTCTTCCAGTCTATTAGCAACTTCCCTTAAGAGGTCGGACACTGAACATCTGCCTGCTGAGTTTGACATTACTAAACAATGCTTTAGTGCAGGGAAAAGCCAGATTTGACCGATGCAGTAAAATGCTAACCAACCAATGAGCAGAAGTTTAGCCCTTAAGACACAGCCCCTCCTCATTTGCATAATGAGGCAGAAATGCATACAGAAATGTAAAAACGAGAGACAGAAATGTAAAAACAACAAACAGAAATGTAAAAAGGACAGACAGAAATGTAAAAACTACAAACAAAAATGTAAAAAGGACAGACGGAAATAAATAGCATCACAGAAATATATAGGGTGAAAAAATACAAAGAAAGAATAAAACAGACAAAAATATTATAACATGCACATAAATAAATACTTTAAGGTCTTGTTAGACAATTATGCAGAGGATCTTAGGTTCAATATTTGAGCACCAGAAGTTAATTTTGAAAACGCATAACTGTGGACTTTTCATTTAAGAATTGTGGTTTATGCAAACATGAGGACACGTCACAGCATCTGGACTCAGATGTGCAACAAAATTTGGTTCAGACAGTAAGATTAATTTTACAGTTAACTTTCTAGTTAACTATCAGACTGTTGGTGACACCAAATAACTTGATTATTTCAAGCATTTGAATTTATGCTTTTGTAGTAAATCTTATCATCACTAGCTGAGAAACTGTTAGAGTTAACTTTTTTTCCAAAAGTCTAAAAATGTTACAGGTGACAATTCTCATATGTGTGCAGCGTAAGCTGTGTTTTACGAATGCCCCCCAGGGACGCCAATTGTTATTACACACTGTTTTAAGTTATTTAATGTTTAATAAAAACTTTCTGTCTGTTAGGTGTTGTCCAGTGAATATCAGCCCAACAGCTGATATTAGGACAATAGTTGAAAGGAATAATTCAAGCACTACCGTTCTTTTAACAGCAAATTCTGCACACATAGAATAAATGAGTGACAATTTTTTTTCAAGTTCAAGAATTTATTAACAGAAATAAAATGAACATCCAGAGAACATCACTATAGAATGCTGTTTATCTTAATTAACACTATATTTCAATCAACAAATCTTCTCTACCAGGCTAGTGAAGCTTAACTAAACTACTAAGCAAAATTAAGATAAAAAAAGCTAAGGAACTATGTACACACAAAAGAAACAAAAAGACAAAATAAAATGGTTGATCACCATCAGAATGATCCAGTGAATCCTGGTTCACTGCTGATCTTAGTTAAAGAACCAAAGTTCATCTTAAAGAATATGAAATGAGGTTAACTAATTTAGAACAACATTTGGTATGTGTTTCAACCCACTCACAATGTAAATCCTGAGGTAAACAAACATTATTTGAGAAAAAAACATTTTAAAGAATTACCTGCTCAGTAAAATCAATGCCTTTAGGACTATAGCTGATTTTGTTAATGCAATTATTTCTACGGAAAATGATTATGGACTGAATTGGTAGTTTATGGTTAAACAACCAAGTTAATAACATCAACCAGAAATGACATGTCGGGGAGACTTCCTTTGGGTAATTTTACATTAGCGTGAATTGAATCCTAACGTTACACAAGCACCACTATATCGACATTAATATTCCATATTAGCACTATCAAGCGATGGCGGATTGAAACGAAAACAAGCATGATGTTAGAAACAAACCGTAGTTGCGTTGACTCAGTGGTAGCACTAATGCTATCCAGGAAACTAATACCGCTATGCTAGCAGACATTTGCCGCTAATTAAAAAAACTTTTCAGTTCTATTTCGGTAATAATGAGTGGACCAGACAACCCAGACATTAATATCCCATTGGTGTAAAAAACCTGTATGGCAATAAAGTTTGCTAACACATCAGCAAAGCTTGGTTTCCATAATGCTAGCATAAACTAGCCTGTAAAATCCTGGGCTTAAAACAAAAGAGTAAAACCATTTTAATCTCTGCCAAACCTGTCTGTGCCTCTGTGTCAGTTCGGGTTCACTTTAAGGCATCCAGCTGGAAGCAGCTGAAGCAGCGTGAAGGCTGGTTGTGTGAGCAGCAACAAAGAGCAGACGGCTAGCTCGACAGGGGGAAACAGCCATCGTTTGGGCAGCCAGGCCTTTCTGGGTCAGCTGTACCTGGCTCCTGGGAGGGGGTGCGCTCGCTCTGTGAAGGGGGGTTGCATCATGGGGTCTCTACACTCCTGCAGGATAGCGGCTCGGCTCCCAGGTCAGCTTTCTCCTGCACATCTTAGACAGACCACCGGTGATCTGATTATGATGTTAGTTTCACAGAAAGCAGACTTTACTTGGCTTGGTAAACCCTGCAGATGCTTGTGAGTCTCTGAGCCCCATGCGGCCCGCACAACTGCCTGGTCTCCCTAATGTGGACTCTTCTCTCCTTTAGGGTCCACAAGTAAAGAGAAACATAAGTGTGAGGAGCTAGTTTTTATACAGTGAACCCCCCTGCAGTGAGAGCCAGTCCCTGGATGCTTGTAACAGTGTCACGTTTCATGTTGTTTCCAACTCAGTCTGATTTATTCTTCATGGCTTGATTGCACAATGATGTTTACCAAAGGGCATGCGCTGAACTGTTAAACTTACCAGTTTTTCTGCTGTCTGCGTATAAACTTGTTTATTTTCTGTTTTCAGTCCATGACCAGAGCCCTCCCGGTTTCTCCAATTCCCACTACTCACTTTCTTCAATAAAATATCATAAACATTTACATCCCTCCATGTTCAGAGTCAACATGGAATAACAAAACCTGATAGCCTCACTTCTGTCAGTCTACCCAGGGGGCAGCTGCAATGTAGAGCTGGAATTTCTGGTTATTATTCTGATTCAGTTTTTTGCCCTATCAGGATGCTCAGGGATCCGTTTGGACAAATCTGGTCCAAGATTTACTCAAAAATTATTAAAACCAGTGTGCGAAATACCTGTCAATGTTTGGGGGGGTCCTCATCTCCCGATTGTTGCGCAATACCGATCTAAATTTTCTCAATATGCAGTAGGCCTATAACATTATAATGTCAAAACCAAAGTCAGCTTTAATGTCAATTCTTCACATTCACCAGACATACAAGGATTCGAGAGGATGTTTCTCATTCACCAACAGTGAAACAGATAAAGTGCACAGGCACAACAGATAAGATCAGTCCCTAATACTAAAATTTAAACATTTTTAGTATTAATTGTTGTCAACGTTACGTCTTTCTTCTGTTTTGCGCGCGCACATGGCTAATTTGCATACGCAAACAGGATTGGCTGGTTCCACTTGGCAACATATTTGTGAAAAAAAAATTGAATTGAATACTGGACATGTTGAGCTTAAAAACATTTTAGTGACCATTAGTGACAAAAAATATTTGATTTTAAAATTTTTTGACACAATTTAGGACCCCCTTTAAATTTTGCTTTTGAGGCTTTCAGGGGGTCTCATGGGTTAATCGGGGGGGTTGAGCCCCCCCGGACCCCCCCCCCCCCCATATTTCGCACTCTGATTAAAACTATTAGCCATTTCATTAATCTAATATTTTTCAATGTCTTTATCAGTTAAACACTTTGGATACTCTAATTTATGTGTGCTGTTTTTATAATACTGTTTAGGGGTAGTTCACAATTCTCATCATTTTAAAAACTGAAAGTCTGATCATGAATAACTATGGATAACTCAGTATGAGAGAAATATTAAATGATTGAACATTGATGTTGCTGACCAGTTTTTGGACCCCTCCCTCATACCACCCACTACACAGATATAAACCCTATGTACATATGAAGCCATTGTTTGATAACATTGTACAAACATGAACATCAGAACACTTCAAAACACGGAGAAAATAGCTATTTAAATCTTTCCTTTTACATTTCAGAATGGTCTGATCACGAATCATTATCTGTTACCAGTATGCGAGAAAGATGAAAGATGAAATGATTAAACGTGTTGCTCTTGTATAATGCATCAAACACTGTCTACTAGGTAGAAAACATACCTAAAAACATTTCTGTTAGTAAATTCTTATATTTGTAGAAAAGTTGTCATATATATGCAGAGTTTGCTATAAGAGAATGCTAGAGCTCTTTCCCCTTGTTGTCCTAATATCAAATCCAAATTGGGCTTTATTAAATATTAAATGACTATATTGGAATTTAACTGCACAACACAGGAAATATTTTCATGCAGCAGTGCCTAAGCTCAGGATTCTTCAGGAAGATGGCTGCTAGTCCTAAAAGTGTTTCTGTATGACTCTAGGCTGTGTTTGTGATTACACTTGTGATTGTTTAAGAAGGAAATTGAACTCCCCTGTAGACTATAGCAAAGTCAGCTCAAACTGTATTTTTTTTTTTTTTGGGTCTTACATAGCGTCTGGATCATACGGCTGCTATTTGATGTATATATCGTATTGGATGCACTTTGGTGCCACCTAGCAGTCTGAGTTATGACCAGTTATACTTAAGTACCTAAATCTGTATATATTGCGTGTACTGTTATGCAATGAACAGTCAAAAAGTCATGAGTTGAATCTGAATCAAACTGGACCGATGGTTCCCGTGGCTGTTGTTGTGGCCTCTAGGACCTGGGAGCTCTCGTGTTCAGCTGATCCCGCCTACGGTAGCTTGCAACTGAAGTAGAGGTGTTTCTGTTGCCTTTGGTGCTGAATATTTGTTTCAGGTTAAGCTGAGCCCTGAAGTCCTTACAAAGAAAAATGTAAATAAGAGGATCCAGACAGATATTAAACACTGATATAAACACAGCCACCTCCTTCACATAGTACCAAACTACTGAACATCGTCCTCCCAATAGGTAGTATGGAAGTCGAATAACGTGATAAGGAACAAAGCAAAAGCAGAAGACGCTGACCAACACCAACATGTTCCTGCGAGACTTCAACAGCTTCTTGGAGTTGGAGGAGGCCAGCCGCCTCTGCTGGAACTGCTGCACCCTGCGGGAGGTGCTGTAGTAGAAGAAGACCAGAGAGCAGAGCACCAACAGGAAGGAGATGGCAGCAGAAGCATGTACCACCCCATACAGTTTTTGTACGTGTTCATTTAGCAGAAGATAACAGGTGCTGTGATCAGGAAGAGCAGTTTTATGGGTGATCAGCATCAGGATGGTGTATGATGTCATTATGGTCAGGAGAACAACCCAGGTGGTCATCGAGATGATGTGGCAGGCTTTGGCAGTCATCAGGAAGTGAGTTCCTGAAGAATAAAAGATCTTCATGTACCTGTGAGGAAGGACAAATGTTTAGCAAAAACTTGTTTCAATTATTTTCATCATCATTTCAGGATTTCTTAACTGTCTGACGTTCTTCAGAATGAAATACATTAAGACTTACAAAAGTAAATACAGTCTTTTATGCCTTGGCAGATGGTTGCCTATGCTAAGCGTTGCTCTGGCTCTGCTGGACATTTCTTCCTGTTAAAAGGGTGTTATTCCTTTCTACTGTTGCCACATGCTTCATCAGGAGGAAGATCGAGCCAAGGATGGACAGACTGGTTGAAACTTTGAAGTAATGAGGGAGCTGCTCTCATCTGCAGTGGTGAAGAAGAAGCGAAGGTGGAGATGGAGCTATCAATGTACTGTTCCACATATATTCTGACCATCACCCCAAGATATGGATAATGATTCATAGAACCGGATCTTGGATGCAAGCAGCTGAAATGATCTTCCTCCATGGTTTAGCCTGTTACTGTGAGAGCAGTCTCCGTCAATGTGCTGGTGAAGACTCTCAGTCATCCAGGTCATGATCAATCCGAAAAAGGTTAAAAAACAAAACAACTGGACTTCTGAAGCTGAAGACATTTCACATCTCATCCAGGAAGCTTTCTCAGTTCAAAATGTCTGGAGTAGTGAGGAGTTCCAAGCTTTATAGACCTGCTGATGAGGCCAAAATGTTCACATTTTGGACAGAGAAGACAGATGGTTTGAGAGAGGGATGAAGGAAGCCATTTAGGGCTAAGGTCTCAACTGTCAAAAACTTACAACACAGCAAGAGGTTTGATCCCTGCCAAGTTTCACCCCAATTCACACCTCCATGCATGTCACCACAACATTTCTCCTCTGAACCAGGCTACATGTGAATCTATGCTCTAACGAGGCCTCATCAGCCGGTCTATAAAGCTTGGTTTGGATTCCTTAACTAGACTTAAGGTAACCGAAGTGTGAGATCTAATAAAAGACTTGACATTTTAACTGGGTTTGTGAACATCTCTGCTCCCAACTGAGGGATGCACTCAATGCAATAAAAATGTTGTTATGTCTATTTCCTTGAAGAAACTCAGCAGGATTAAAAAAATTATCCATCTATCCAGTTGTATCAGTTTCCAAATAATGTGGGACCTATGCTTTAAACTTAGTCTGAATTATTTGCCAGGCTGGTAATTGAGGTCTGGTACCTGTTAGTTGCGATGTAGCCCATAAACAGGATGCTGGCACACATGCTGAGGAACCTTAGAGGAGCTCCAAAGCTGCAGTAGACCATATGAATAGTGAGCGATGTGCTGGTGTAGTGGATGATACGCAGCGGGAGGCTCAGACAGAGCAAAAAGTCTGCAGCTGTCAGATGTTTCAGGTAGATCATCCAGCTCTTGGAAACTTGTCCATGAGCTCCACGGCAGTGAAAGCACAAGGTGAAGCAGTTGAGGATCAAGCCCACCTGCAGAGGAAACCAAGGTGTGAGTAGATGATGAGACCAAAACTTCTTTTGTTTTGAATGTTTTTTTCTTGATGGGACAACCTGAAGACAGGATGCTCACCAGAAGCAGCAGACTGTAGCCCAGTATTAGCAAAGGGTGGTATGTTCTTTCCACTGGATCACACGTGCTGTTCTGCCTGGGTCCCGAGGAGTTATCGATAACCATGTTTCTGCAGGTTTATCATAAGCAGCAAAAGATATCTCAGTCAGACAAATCACATGGAAATGGTGGATGGATAGAGAGCATCTACAAACATCTTGAGAATTCAAAAGTATGCAACTGAACGTTTATTGCCTTTTTTTGCACCATTATTATTTTGCACTGCCAACATTGAACTTTTAAAATTAATGCCTTTTTTGCACCATTATTTTTGCACTATAAACACAGAATAATAATTTTCTGCACACTCTTTAAACAAAAACTGTTAAATTCTTATCACTGCTGCACTGTATATTGTAATGTTATTTTATTATAATAACATTACAATATACAGTGTCTGCATGATATCAAAACCTGGATGACCAACAACCTTCTGAAACTCAACACCAACAAGACAGAGCTCATGGTGGTGGCCCCAGCACTACTGCTCAGGAAGGTTGGAGACCTCACCCTGGTCATCGACTGCTGTCCCACCTCTCCATCGCCCAAAGTGCGGAACCTGGGCATCATTTTGGACTCCACACTCTCATTCAGTTTCCACATCCAGAGCATCACCAAATCTGCCTTCTTTCACCTCCATAACATTTCAAGACTCCGGCCATCTCTTACCGACTTAGTCACAGAAACTCTCATTCATGCATTCGTCACCTCCCGTCTGGACTACTGCAATGGTGTCCTGTCTGGGTTGCCCAACAAAGCCCTAGACAGATTGCAGTATGTCCAGAACTCAGCTGCCAGGGTGTTAACCCACACCAAGCCCTGGCAGCACATCACCCCCATCCTCAAGAAACTCCACTGGCTGCCAATCAAACAACGCATCAGCTACAAAATCCTCCTCCTCACTTACAAATCACTTCACTTACTGGCACCCAAGTACATCACTGACCTCCTCCACCCGTTCACCCAGTCACGGTCCCTGCGTTCCACCAGCAAGGACTTACTCTCCATTCCCCGCACCAGACTCAAACCCTTTGGTGACAGGGCTTTCTGTGCAATTGCCCCTACTCTTTGGAACACCCTGCCCCCTCTTATCCATTCTGCCACTTCCCTGACACAGTTCCAAAAGCACCTCAAAACACACCTTTTCTCTCCTGCCTACCCTCCCTAAACCCCCACCCTGTCCCTACCCCCCTACTCCCACTCTTGTAAAGCGACCTTGGGTCTCCTGAAAGGCGCTATATAAATTGAAGTTATTATTATTAATAATAAGCCTTGAAGGTCAGTTATAGGTTTGACTTTCCTATTACACTCTGCCATCAACAAATTATTGCCATCCACACAGCTGCCGCTACTAATTCTCTGCAGGTTGTCGGTGAAAATCCCTACAGATCAGCAGTTTCTGAAATACCCAGGCCAGCCTGTCTTGTATCACTAACCATGGTTCAAATATTTTCTTTAGATGAACTGAGTTGCCACATCGTCATTAGCTGATTTGCTCGCTGTGTTAACAAGCAAAAGTTTTACACAAAATAAAGTGGCTGGATAGTTTATGTTGACTGTATTTCTCCTAAAAGCATAACTTTTGCAGGGTTTAGATCCCTGAGCATTGCCACCACAGTCAGATGGCCCTCTGAGATTAGTCTTCCTTTAGTTGGGTCAAGTGTGATTGCAGGTTGTAAGATGGACCTTTGGAGGAGCATGGTTGTGGTATTAATACGTAAACAGAAAACACGAGGTCTTGAACGCAACAGGACATGCAGACAGAGAAATAGGCCATTAAACAGAAGAATAAGCAATGCAGAGATGTATGAACAGCAGAAAGGGATCATCAGGGCTCCTCTTCCCTTCATTAAGTACATTTCATCCCAGCGTTGCACGTCTCGAGCCCATAACATCATCAGGGACCCCTCACACCCCTACCATGGACTGTTCTCCCTTCTGCCCTCTGGAAAGAGGTTCCGCAGAATCCGCTGCAGGTCCACCAGGTTCTGCAACAGCTTTTTCCCTGTTGCTATCAGACTGTTGAACTGTTGAAGTCTATACTGGACTCTGCACCACATCTGTACATCTGCACATCTGCGTCACTACATCTCTATCTGGCATTACCAATGCTGCCGAACTCTTAGTTTCCCTTTACTCAATGGAAATGCATTTTTGCACAAATGCCTTTTTGCACCATTATTTTGCACATTAAAAATGGTTTGTAAATTCTCCTGCATAATATAACACTTTTTTGCACTGTTATATGCTAACATTTTAATAACTGCTGCACTTTATATTGCAATGTTGCCTTATTCCACCTGGAATCTGACTATACTCCTATAAGCTGTATGCGAATTTCGTTTTGTAGGCACTCTGTCCGTCCGTCCGTCCGTTGTCTTCCGCTTATCCGGGGTCAGGTCGCAGGTAACAGCTTCAGTAGGGAGGCCCAGACGTCCCCCTCCCCGGCCACTTGGGCCAGCTCCTCCAGGGGAATCCCAAGGCGTTACCAGGCCAGCCGAGATACATAGTCCCTCCAGCGTGTCCTGGCTTCCCCTGGGTCTCCTCCTGGTGGGACGTGCCCGGAACACCTCACCAGGGAGGCGTCCAGGAGGCATCCTGACCAGATGCCCGAGCCACCTCAACTGGCTCCTCTGGACGTGGAGGAGCAGCGGCTCTACTCTGAGTCCTCCCCGGATGACTGAGCTCCTCACCATATCTCTAAGGGAGAGCCCAGACACACTACGGAGAAAACTCATTTTGGCCGCTTGTATCCGGGATCTCGTTCTTTCGGTCATGACCCAAAGCTCGTGACCATAGATGAGGGTAGGAACGTAGATCGACTGGTAAATCGAGAACTTCGCCTTTTGGCTCCGCTCTCTCTTCACCACAACGAATCGGTACAGCGCCAACTTCACAGCAGACACCGCACCAATCCGCCTGTCGATCTCCCGCTCCATCCTCCCCTCATTCGTGAACAAGACCCCAAGATACTTGAACTCCTCCACTAGGGGCAGCACATCCTCCCCAACCCGGAGGAGGCACCCTACCCTTTTCCGGTTCAAGATCATGGTCTCGGATTTGGAGGCACTGATTTTCATCCCAGCCGCTTCGCACTCGAACCACTCTAGTGAGAGCTGTAGATCACACCCTGATGAAGCCAATAGGACCACGTCATCCGCAAATAGCAGAGACGCAATCCTAAGGCAACCAAAACGGATCCCCTCAACACCTTGGCTGCGCCTAGAAATTCTGGCCATAAAAGTTATGAACAGAATCGGTGACAAAGGGCAACCTTGGCGGAGTCCAACTCTCACCGGAAACGAGTCTGACTTACTGCCGGCAATGCGGACCAGACTCTAACACCGGTCATATAGAGACCTGACAGCCCTTATTAAAGGGTCCGGTACTCCATACTCCCGGAGTACCCCCCACAGGATCCCCCGGGGGACACGGTCGAATGCCTTCTCCAGATCCACAAAGCACATGTAGACTGATTGGGCAAACTCCCATGCCCCCTCCAGGATCCTGCTGAGGGTATAGAGCTGGTCCAGTGTTCCACGGCCGGGACGAAAATAACACTGGTCTTCCTGAATCCGAGATTCGACTTTCCGACAGACCCTCCTTTCCAGAACCCCATGTATAGACCTTGCCAGGGAGGCTTAAGATCGTGATTCCTCTGTAGTTGGAACACACCCTCCAGTCCCCCTTTTTTAAATAGGGGGACCACCACCCCAGTCTGCCAATCCAGGGGAACTGCCCCCGATGTCCACACAATGATCCAGAGCCGCGTTAACCAACACAGCCCCACAACATCCAGAGCCTTAAGGTACTCAGGGCGAATCTCATCCACCCCCGGGGCCTTGCCACCAAGAAGCTTTTTAACAACCTCTGCAACCTCAGCACCAGAGATGGGAGAACCCGACCCAGAGTCCTCAGGCTCTGCTTCCGCAATGGAAGATGTGTTGGTAGGATTAAGGAGGTCTTCAAAGTATTCCGCTCACCGACGCATGACGTCCTGAGTCGAGGTCAGCAGCACACCACCCCCACTATAAACAGTGTTGATACCGCACTGCTTCCCCCTCCTGAGACGCCGGGTAGCCGACCACCTATGGGAGGGGCCAAAGGGGTCGTGTGCATTGTGCAACGGGTTGCAGTAGAGGGCGGGGACCTTGGCGTTACGATCCTCGGCTGCAGAAGCTGGCTTGGGACGTGGAATGTCACCCCTCTGGTGGGGAAGGAGCCTGAGCTAGTACACGAGGTTGAGAGGTTCCGACTCGATGCATGGCTCTGGCTATGGAACCAGTCTCCTCGAGAGGGGCTGGACATTCCTCCATTTTGGAGTTGCCCCTGGTGAGAGGCACAGAGCTGGAGTGGGCATACTTGTTGCACCTCATCTCAGTGCCTGCACGTTGGGGTTCTCCCCGGTGAATGAGAGGGTGGCCTCCCTCCACATTCGTGTGGGGGGACGGGTTCTGACTGTTGTTTGTGCTTATGCACCAAACAGCAGTTCAGATTACCCACCCTTTTCGGAGTCCTTGGAAGGGGTACTGGAGAGTGCCCTTCCTGGGGACTCCCTCATTTTGCTGGGGGACTTCAACGCTCTCGTGGGCAATGACAGTGGGACCTGGAGGGGCGTGGTCGGGAGGAATGGCCCACCTAATCTGAACTCGAGTGGTGTTCTGTTGTTGGACTTCTGTGCTCATCATGGATTGTCCATCACGAACACCATGTTCAAGCATAAGCGTGTCCACATGTGCTCTTGGCACAAGGACACCCTAGGCCACAGTTTAATGATCGACTTTGTTGTTGTTTCATCTGACCTGCGGCAGCATGTCTTGGACACTCGAGTGAAGAGAGGGGCGGAGCTCTCCACAGACCACTACCTGGTGGTGAGTTGGCTCCGATGGTGGGGGAGGAAGCTGGTCAGACGTGGCAGGCCCAAAAGTATTGTGAGGGTTTGCTGGGAACGTCTGGCAGAGTCCCCCGTGAGACGGAGCTTTAACTCCCACCTCCGGGAGAGCTTTGAACACGTCCCGAGGGAGGCTGGGGACCTTGACTCTGAATGGACCATGTTCCGCGCCTCTATTGTTGAGGTGGCTAGTCAGAGCTGTGGCCGCAAGGTTGTCGGTGCATGTCGCGGCGGCAACCCTCGAACACGCTGGTGGATATGGGCGGTGAGGGAAACCGTCAAGCTGAAGAAGGAGTCCTATCGGGCTTTACTGGCCTGTGGGACTCCGGGAGCAGCAGCTCCTATTCTGTTCTGTATCTCTTCGAGGTTGGTCGTGTCTCTTCTCTCCTCTGCAGCTTTTCACCGCCCCCCCCCCCCCCCCGCTCCCCCTCTCCTGCTTTGCTATGTCTTTCTGAGCACTTTCTTCATATCAACTGAACTCTGAAAAACATGGATCTGGTAAGCTGGTCTCGCAACACTATTGATACATTTTTTCCGACGGGTAGGCAACGAAAGGGGGACCCGTCCGGTCCTGATTTGACTCATTTTGTGAGTTACACCCTAAATTCCTGAATGGAAAACGGTGTGTCTTTCAACTTCATTCCTGTGTCATTCCTGGACGTTTGAAACTTTTACATTGGATTAAGGATACTTGGATCTCTACTTATTGGTTTTTGTGAATTTTTGAAGTATCAGCAAATACAGCAGATGTCGGTAGCCATTTGGCCTTGATCAGGCTGCCGACTGCATATGACGGGCTCACTATGGCTGTGAACGGACAAACTGGGAAGGTGAAGGAGCAGAGCCGAAAGCTGGCTGTGCTGGAACGCAGACTTGCTTTGGTGGTTGAACTCAAGGGGATGATTGGATAAAATCTGGAAGTGAAGCGCAGAAAAGCCCAACAACTCGGATAATTGGATTTACCATTTGGAGCCAGCAAAATGACTTAAAGCTGATAGGAAAGGCAGTGCAGCTTGCCCACATAACAAATAACATATTTGGATTATGCCCTCCATATCTCTACTCCTGGATTGTTATGGCAGAGAATGCTCAGAAAAGCTCCCCAGCTACCCCCATTCCCCGCGCACACCTGTGGATGCTTTTTCTGAACTGTGGGCCGGCTGATAACATCAAGGACAATGGCCTCTGGAGAGTGTTCATGGAGATATAAACACTTTCACCCAAACACACACACATTACTGATACTCATAAACTGATGAACCTACGTACACGCGACAGGTCTCAAATGTTTACCTTCTGCATATATGTGTCTTGTGGTATTTGTGCTTTTCGTGCCATGAGGTTTTTTTTTGTCGGTTGTTTGATTCTTTATTTTGAGAGCATAAATTGACAAACATCTGCCTTTTTTTTTTCTCCCTCCCTTTTCCCTCATGTTATTGTAATCTTCCTTCTACAGATAAGGGTAGCGCCTTGTGGACAGTATTGTCCTTGGCTGCACGGCCTCAGTGAACCGTATCCCCCCTGAAATGTTTGTAATGTGTATGTAATGGTGATGGTACTGAAACAGCAATTTCCCTCTGGGATTATTAAAGTATCTCTGATTCTTATTCTGATGTGTACCGGCAGTCGAAGCGGCAGGCGGCTCGGCTGGTCGCCGAGGCAAAAACTTGGGCGTGCACTCTGTACATACAAAATGACAAATAAAGTTGTCTAAGTGTCTAAGAGAAATAAATCCAAAGGCTCAAATAACAGAAAAGGAACTAACTAATATGTTAAACACCTATCTAACAACAATGAACACAGAGAAAGGAACTGAATATGGTAAGGCAAGAGAACAAAAATAGACAGCAGGGTAGTGATTAAAACAGTCAAAGTGTGCAACAATGTTGGTCAGTCGGTGTGTTTTAGATGCAACATAACACCTCAGTTTTTTTCCTCTTGGTGTGAGTCAGAGTGAGATGCTGCTCATCAAACCATCAGTTTTACATAAACCACACCACATCTTTCTTATGTTGAAATAAAAAAATAAAACAAGCTTTTCTCTGGAGTTTAAAAACTGTGAAAAATCAGCTGCAAGAAATAATAAAATGTCAGTAACCAAGAATGATGAGTTCTTTTAATGCCCTCGTCATTTATTATAATTTTCCTTAAGGTTAAACACAGAAAAATGTGAAGAAACACAAAACAAATCCAAATGTTTGATCAAATAAATCCATCACTGTATTGATGTTTATTCTGTAGACTGTTTCAAACATTAACCTCGAGTTTAACTTTAAAGAAACTACAACTTGTATCTTTTTAAGGTGGTTTAACACCAGTGAATCCATGAAAATGAGACCCCTGCTGTTACTTACAGGAGTTTGTTGTTCCTGTTCTCGGCTTCAGGACCGGGTTCCTCCTGCAGCTTTTAGAACTGACTCGGATGACCGACTCAGTGCAACAGCATCATTCAGATTCTTCTGAAGAACACAGACAATCTACCTGAAGAGATTCGTCATGGACGGTCGAAGCTGTTCAGCTCTCTCACCCATTCCTTAAGCTGCATGCCCGCTCTGTTCTGATTGGTTGGCAGTTCAAACTGTAACGTTTCTGGCACTGGAGCTGCTGATTGCAATCAGCACACCTGTGTTTTTCTCCACCCTGGCTGCTTAAAAGCTCTGCTCCTCGCAGCCTCCAGTGCCAGAACGTCTCTAGCCATACGGTGAGCGCTTCCAGCCTTGGTTTTGAATTCCTGTCTGCCTCTCGACCTGTTTTGCCTCTGTTTTTGGAAACCAGTATGCCCCTTTGGATTTGTCTGACTGCCTGGGTTCTGCCTGTCAGCCTCAGAGAACTGGACTGCCTCTCCGTGTTTCTGACCCCAGCCTGTCTGTGAGAAAACGAGTTTGCCTGCCCCCTGTCTGTCTGTGCTCTTTGGATTTTTGACCTGGACCTGGATCTGGACTCTCTGTTGGATTCTCCCTTGGAAACCGCTGCCTGGATTAAACGGATTTCCCCCTTGACAAAGACCCGGACCGGACCTGTACAAAGAGCCCTGGATAACCCCCTCTCGGACCCCATTGACATAAGGAGTCAGAGCTCTGCCCTCAGCACGTCCAGGTTAGTGACCCAACTTCTCTCTCTCCTACCTGTCAATATCTGCTGGTCACTAACCTGCGACTCTGCCTTCAGGAGCGGCCAGTCGCAGAGTGCGAGCCGAGCCAGGGGACCGCGCCGCCAGCCTCAAAATAAAGACTGTTTAAGTTTTGTACTTACTTGTTTTCGGGTATTTCTTGGGTCCTCTCAAAATCCTTAAACAAACCAGCTAAGCCATATAGTTCTGGTAATTTCTTGGTTTTCAATAGAAGATAAACTTGTACCTTGTACTTCCTGCTTATTTTGTGCACTGCACCGCAGCAAATGGCTGAAGCAGAAATGAGAAGCTCTGAGGTTGGCTTGTGTAACAGCTGGTTTATATTTCAACCCTCAAACAGCTGAATTTGCGGCAATATCAGTTACTTTACAATACCTGTGCATTGCAAAGAAGAATAAAAATATTTATATTGCACCTTTCACAGATAAAACCCCACAGGGCTTCATAAAAGACAACAGAAGGCTTGCCTAAACAGTAAAGTCTCCAGCTGCTTCTTGAAGGAGTCAACAGAGTGAGCAACATGATAGCTAGAAAAGTCAGGCCTCCTCTGGTTTTTAAACGGGTTCTTGGAACCATGAGAAGGTTCTGACCTGATAACTGAAGGTGTCATGATGCAGCCTGTCTGCTACACCATGCACAGACTCAGACACTTTCCACCTTCCATACAGCTCCAGTCTCCGGTTCAGTAATCATCCACACCTGTCAGCTACTAATCAGCCAGCATTCAGCACACCTGTCAGCCTCACTACTTAAGCTCACTGCAGTCTGTCGTTCCTCGTTGGTTCGTTCTGTTTCCCTGCTTACCTCTGTTTCTGCTGCTCACCTCATCCAGTCTCGTCCAGTCCATAGTTCCTCCATTCTCCGCCAGCCTGCTGTAGTTCTGGTTCCAAGTCTCCATTCTGTCGTGCTTCTGGTTCTGCTGCCTCCATGCTCTGTCTTCGTCCAGCTTGCTAGCCTCAGCCACTAACAGCCTCCTACTTCTGTCTGGTCTGAACTCTGGTCTTCATCATCTTCAATAAACTCACTAAACAGAACTCTGTGTGTGGTTGTGTTTGGGTTCATCACAAAAACATGACAGAAGGGTGCAGCCGGAGGTGTCGGGGCGCAACAGATCGGAAACATATCTGACCCATGCAAGGCTCTAAAAGTGAAAACTAAAAGTTTTAAAGTTATCCAAAATTTGATTGGTAGCCAGTGCACGGTGGATAGAATAGGAGTAATGTGAGTCCTTCTGCTAGACCCTGTTAATAAAAGCCTTGCAGCAGCGTTTTGGACCAGCTGAAAGCGAATTAGAGCAGCTTTGTTAAAACAAGTAAAAAGAGAATTACAATAATTCGAGCCAGAAGAAATAAAAGCAGGAATCACAAGATCAAGATCACAGTTTGACAGCATTGGCCTTAACTTGGCAAGTTTGACAGCAACAGTTTTTCCCCAAGAGCCTAGGGCAGGGGTTACCAACATGGGGCTCACAGGCACCAGGTAGCCCCCAAGGACCACATGTGGTTCCCTCAAGACTGTTCAGGAAAGTAGCCCAATCTTCCAGTGAGTTGCATCTAGTGTTATTTTATTCAGTTGCTCTTCCTTTTTAATCATACTTGCACTGACAACAGCTCTCACCTGAGGACTCTTCTCTGAGCTGGAGATAGTTCAGGAGGTTGACAGCCTTCAACCCTGCAGATTTTAGCAAGCTCCACCACCACACCAGAGTCCTGCCCCCACCTCCCCATCCCTCTCTGTTGTTAAGAGAAGTGTATCAGAGCGGGTCACAGAGGTGCAGGAGTTTGTCTAGCAACCGCTAACCAATAAAAACAGAAATTGCTCACGTGTCAATTAATGCGCTCTGGGCATTTAAAAAGCATCTGAAGACTGAGGGGCTGAGGGAAAAAAAATGATGCGCTCTGGGCTTATTAAAGTTTTGGAGGACAACTGAGGACTGAGACGCTGAGGGAAAGAAAGACTATTTTGAAGAAGAAGAAAAACTTGATGAAACTAATAGCTCTCCTTATTTAGTGAGAGCGGTTCCGATTTCTGCAGAATTGGACCACAGATTTACTAAGCCTCTATTAACACAATAACTATTCCCTAAAATATGTAGATCAGCCAGTTAAAGAAATGTTAAATCTTTTACAGATTTCCTTCATTATATTCAGTCTCATCACAAAAAAAGTCCAAATAGTTTGGTGAACATCTGTTTTCAGACTCGTTTACTTTCTTACCCTTAAATAAAATGTAGCTGAATCATTTTGCTTCAGAAGTCACCTAAAGAGTAAATAGCAGTGAGGTCGCTTTGCAGGTTTTTTCACAAACCAATGTCTTTAGTCTGGGGTAGGGTGACCAGACGTCCCCGATTTCCGGGGACTGTCCCCGTTTTGGACCACCTGTCCCCGGCTACAGCTGTCCCCGGAAATGTCCCCGATTTTACCGAGGGGGAATAAGTGTTGCGGTAACTGGGTGCACTGCGCGCACCACTAGATGGCGGTAATGATCCTTTTGGATGTCAGATGCCATTAAAACACGAAGAGGAAGAAGAAGAAGAAAAAGAAGAAGAAGAAGAAGAAGAGCGCACCACTTTTAAAACAGAAGAAGAAGAAGTGGAAATTCGTTGTTACAAGGGGAGCTGCCCTGTGTCATGGTACGTATTTGGATCGGGCTGATCCTGTGATAAATGTTTGGTTTTTGTCCAGGTTAAAATTATCAATAAAAAGTAAGACAAGACCACGAGTTGCTGCTCACATCAGTAAAAGACACTTGGATAAAATGTAAACCGCTAAACTGGTACGGTGGTTCTCCAGGGATCAACAAGGGTTCCTCTAAAGATGTTTTAGAACTGATTGGTGAGCTTTAGTTTATATTTCAGATAGTTGGAAGTAGAGTTATTACTAGATGTTTTGCTGATTTATGAGCATAGACTTCCAGGCTTAGGTTTAGCTTTTCTACTGCTCACTTTGGATATATAAAAGTTCCTCATGAAAAAATAGGAGTCAGTAACAGGAGAACTGAATGAGAAAAGATCTACATGATCTGAGAATGGGAGAATGAGGAAGAGATAACCACCTGTTTAATGTCCATTTATTATGTTGTTTTTGCTTGTAGCTCCTAATATTGTGGTAATTAGATTTGTAGTATTTAATTAGATGATATAATAATAAAAAATAACAATAATTGGAAGTTTTCATGTTGTACATTCTAATGTTTTTGGAACTGATTTTAATTATATAATGTCTGTTTTAGAATAATGTAAGATTGATACAAGAGGAGAGAGGAAGAGGATAGGAAGTCAGAAAGGAGATTAAATGGGTGGAGGAAAATAGGAACCTAATTGTACAATAGAAGCCTAATTGTCTCAGGATATAATCTCTTTCTGAGTCTCTGCACTGAACATGAGTTTCACTGCTCTTCCCTAGCTGTGGCAGAACTAGGAGGCAGATTAGTTGTATCTTTTTATTGTGTCTTAAAAATGTTCGTTCTGCACATAATATATCCTCTTCTCCTCTTATTTTATCCAGACCTCTGGATACCGGGGCTGATGGCTCTTCAGACACAGAAGGCCTTGAAGAAACCAGAGATTATCTCATGTTAGCTGACTCACTGACCGGAGTTAACTTACCTTATAGGAGCAAAAACAATATACTGGCACATCAACTACTACCATACACATAATGTAGTTATACACACTTTGTGTAAGTTTATACATGCTCATGCTGCACACTGATCCAAGGGGTCTCCAAGTCTATGCCTTTGTTTCACCTCACATCACCACAACCCATTTTCTTGTCCCAAACAGGCTCTATGCACAGCTCCACTTCTTCCTGAAGCTCAGCAGCTCCTGATTAATCCAGGTGTGTCTGACTTCAGTAACCAGCCAGACACATCTGGATTAATCAGCTTGTCCAGTAAAGAAAGAAAGGAAACAAAAGAGCTGCTGAGGTTCAGGAAGTAGTGGAGCTGTGCTTATAGCCCATTATAGAAAGAAATTAATCTGCTTATTTGAGATGCACAGGCCCCCGATGTGGCCAGGTGACAATAAGAAACATGTATCACCCTTTACCTGCGGGCTTGACCTCTACTTCTTTTTTATGTTAATGCAGACCTATTGCTCATAGGTATGTAGACATGAACAGAATAACTATTTGTTGCACTTTTTTAAAAGGTTGAGGAACTCTGTCTTCACAGAGAGCCACAGTCTAAATGTTTGTATTTACTGTTTTTTCTTTTCCTCATATCACTCTCCCCTTAGGAGGTGGCAGAGCTCTTTGGGCTACACAAAAATGAAAAGCCCTTCTAACCACCTTAGACCCCTCCACTCCCACCCCCATCACTTTGCCTCAACCCAAAGTTCTAGTTTTCTATTAACACTATTTATTAATTGTATTCATCTTATGATATACTAAAAGTGTGGAGAGGATTATTCCTGGCTTTTACACTTGATTTTTGTTGTTTAAATATTAATAAATATGTAAAAATAAATGAAACCATTACTGTCCCCGTTTCCTAATTTCGTCTTGATGAGATGTATTGTTTTTTATGTACGAGCAAGAAATGTCCCCAGATTAGATTTCAGAAATCTGGTCACCTTAGTCTGGGGCATTTGTGGTATGTATCTGCAGAAAGAGAAGGGCTGCAGATTTCTATCATTATTACCTCCAATAACACCACTGATGTGAAGTCAAAAGTACGGTTGAAATCAAAGAAGCAATATTCAGAGGCCTTTTCAAACACCCGGATCATTGACTGTCTAACAAATGGACCACAGTCTCAACAAGCTGATAAAGAAGGCTGGTTCTGTTCTGGGGACTGCTGCTGATCCTCTGGAGATGTCTGTAGAAAGTACAATCTGTCATAAATTGAAAAACATTATGGAGCTCTGAGCATCCTCTTCATCAGATTGTTCAACAGCTACAGTGTCTCCAGTTAGAGGCTTCTTCAAAACCGCTCAGACAGCCCTCAGCATTTACAACTCTAGATAAATAAAGTATTTGAAATTGAACTAAACTGAGTCTGGATAAGATTCAGTTGGCTTCAGATCCAGTTCACCATTAAGAGACCTGTGAACTAAAGATGACAGATCTAGATCCTGAATGTCTTTAGGGTGAAGAAATTACGTAGAAATCTCCAAAATTCATTAATATTCTTCCAGAGTGTTCCTTGGAGAGCTTCTTTGCCCTCAGCTTTTAAAGCAGCTCAACAATGGTCTTTGTAGAATTAATAATCAATAAAACATTAAAAATACATGAAAGAAACCTAACAAAACAGAAAAGGCTGAACTCTTAACTGGACAGGATCTCAAAGCTGGAAAACCAGAAGCAGGGTGGATTTTGTCTGGAGGTACTTACAGCTGAGTTTGTTCTTCTTTCACAGCTTCACAACCTGAATCTTTCTGCAGTTTCGGAGCTTATCCTGTCGTTATGACGTCTCCTCAGGGTTGAGGATAACAGTCTGGAGAAAAGATGTAATAAAGACTGAAGATGAAATGCAGTCAGTTGGATATTTTCACATCCTCCACATGTGTTCCCTTCTTCAGAAAATGCAAATATAAGATTGGCTCAGACAGTCAGGTGTTTGTTTTTTTTAATGCTGACTCTATAGTTCTGGTTTTCTTTTTGCTTCATATAGTAAAGGAAAAAGAATACGTAAAGGTTTCCTGGATGCTTTGTGGTTTCTCACACAGGACATGAGTCATCTCTGAGGTTTTGCTGAGTGATAGCTGTCCTATTGAAGCTTTACATTTTGACCATGTATCATAAAACTCATTAAAGATCAGCGGTGCAAGGAGAACCTGAACCCAGACAACCTGTCAAAGCCAAGGTATCCTTATGACATCACATGTACTCCTTTGTTTTGCATAATTTAACTTTCGTAGTGTGTTTTACATCTTTAAGGATAATCCCTTTTTCAATCCTTGTGACATTTTAAAAAATTAACGGTTGGTCCCAGACCAGATTATTGATCCCTAATTGGTTGCCTGATTACTGTCCTAGGCTGTCTATAAGCAGTCCATTTGCACAGTATGCCAAGTGCCTGTGCAATTTCTCAGTTATCAGAGGGTCACGACAACCACCAACAAGCCAAAGTCAGAGGCAGCCGGAACTTCACTCAGTTTTTCTGAAAATATTTTGATGCCTATCCAGGAATTTCAATTAACCAAATGTGGGACAACAGGATGCTTGTGAGGGACATTGCAGGACACATAACACTATGATGATGCCGTAAATTTTAATTTAACACATTTCATTGATCAATCTCTGTTTTGCCTGTAATTGCACAACAACCTATCATGACTCACAAGTATATAAAAATCTGTATTTTCTGAAGTTTGTTAAAATTTCTTGTGTCCCAGGATACAACCTAGGGCACAAGAGACACAGGGTGAGACGAAGGAAGAGCAAGACATCTTACGACGGAGGCTGATTGCGTCATACCACGAGGGTTAACACTCTGGCCGTGAAGTGCTGACAGCCATCCTCACTCATCAGCCACCACCTGTGAGAGGAGAGGAAAAAAACAGCAGCACCCTGACAGACGTTTGCATAAAGTTAAAGGAGCCATAAGTAATACTGACACCTAGCGTTGCCAATTTTAACAACACATAAACAAACCCTTCTTGGAGAACAGCCATTTCTCAATGATACTTTGATCGTTCATGAAATGTATAAGGTGACAGCTAAAGCTAATAACAGGGGTTTTCTGTATAGAAGGGAACCTGTAAGTACCTGAATTCAATAACCTGTAGGTGTTTGTGAGAGTGCGCTTGTGTCTGTAAGGTTTATCCATAAGAAAAATGCTCAATAGTGGTTGTGAGGGGCCAAAGGTGGGACCCTGACAGAGCCACGGGGGACCAGGCCCTATGAAGCAGCCGCCAGAAGTGAGCTGTTGCCCGCCTGAGCACCCAGACCCATACACCGTGGACCACTAACATACCAGTGGGTCAAGGCACCAGTCAGCAGATGGGAGCAGGTCGAGGGGGGTGGGCTCCACACTTAGCAGAGACCTGAGAGCCTGACCAGGTGCCCGCTCCTCCTCCAGGCCCCAGACTCCAGGTAGCAATCGGAGAACAGGGGTGTGAAAAAAAAGACTGAGCATGCTTGTGCCTGCTCAAATGTTGTGCATGTTGTTCTCAAGTGTGTTTAAAACTGGGAGGGCCAAAAAGGAGGGTGCCCGGTGCAGCCCACCCCCTCTCCCCACACCTCACACCCCCATGCACACTGCCCAGAACCCTCAATCTCTAAATGTCAATAGGGGTGAGGCCTACACAATCAGCCCCCACCTCAGATGCCCCCCTCCCATTAATGCCCTACATATATGTGTGTTGTGAGAATGTTATAACCTAAAGTGTCTAAGATATATAATAAAATTGGAGTCAAGGATGTCACTTTTATGTAGTTTCCTTAATAATCTGTATGCATCAATATCTTTTTTTGTTTATTTTATGAGCATCCTGTCACACAACTGCTAATGAGGTGGGAAGCTTCTGCGTGTTTTGATTGACAGCCAATGCAGCTCTAATTGACAATGACTGCAGAGCTCCCTTCTTCATTTCAGAAAAGTGCAGGTTAAATATTTTTTTGTCTTTTCAGAATGAGACCCAGTCAAGTGTGGGGCATGGTTTTCGTTTCTGGGACATTGGGAAAATAGTGAAACAAATGCACAGTCCTGCACAAATTAGGACATCTGGTCACCCTACTATCCAGGGTCATTAGAGGCTATTCCTCAGTGTGCGTTGTTGTGCAATTATACTCAAAATGTGCATGAACCGACGCACTCTCGGCTCCATACTTTAGACCTTATGCTGACATATGGCATTGATTGTGGGGAATTAACAGTATTCTCTCACAGCCCTGTCCTGTCTGATCATTTTTTAACAACTTTTGAGTGTAATCTGAGTTCTCCACCCCCAAAAGAGGGTTCCATTATAGTAGATCTTTATCGGATAATGCTGTATCAAAACTTAAAGAGTCTGTCCCCATTTTAATATCCTCAGTATTGCAGAAATGCCCTGTAGATGGCAGCAATGTTGTTTCTTCCTATTCACAAATGGATACCTTTGCTAACAGTGTGACTTTCTCATTGTGTTCTGCATTAGACAATGTAGCTCCCTTGAAAAAGAAGGTGATTATTCACAGGAAGCTGGCTCCCTGGTTTAATTCAGAGCTGCGTTCCTTGAAGCACAATGTTAGGAAATTGGAGAGAAAATGATGCTCTACACACCAAGAGGAATCCTACAGTCTATTGTTGTATAACAAGACCCTTCGCAGAGTTAGAGCAGCATATTTTTCATCATTAATTGAAGAGAATAAAAATAATCCTAGATTTCTCTTTAGTACAGTTGCCAAACTTACCCAGAGCCACAGCTCTGGCATCCTCCCAAATATGATTACCTCATCCTCAGTAAGTGAGGCAGCATTGGAGGAATCCTTAGAACCTGCACAGTGTCTGAACTGTTTAGAAGCAGTAGAGCTATCTAAAATTTTAGCTTCATCTAAACCTTCTACCTGTATGTTAGACCCAATACCAACCAAGTTGTTTAAAGAGGTATTCCCTCTGATCAGTGGCACTATTTTAGAAATGATTAATCTATCCTTAGTAAATGGATATGTACCACAGGTTTAGCTCAGCTTCTAAACAGTTCAGACACCGTGCAGGTTCTAAAGATTCCTCCAACGTTGCCTCACTGACTGAGGATGAGGGAATCATGTTTGGGAGGATGCCAATTATTTTATTTTTAATGGAATCAATTTTATTTATGAAGAATCCCATAAAATCATTACTGCTAAGAGCTAAGGGAATGGATGGATCAACGGAGTTATGACTCCAATTGCCAAACTTCAGTACATTTAACTGTAAAATAACTGTACTGAAGAGAAATCTAGGATTATTTTTATTCTCTTCACTTAATGATGAAAAACATGCTGCTCTAACTCTGCGAAGGGTATTTTTATACAACAATAGACTGTCCCTCCAGATTAAGTAGGATTCCTCTTGGTGTGTAGAGCGCCATTTTCTCTCCAATTTCCTAACATTGTGCTTCAAGGAACGCAGCTCTGAATTAAACCAGGGAGCCAGCTTCCTGTGAATAATCACCTTCTTTTTCAAGGGAGCTACATTGTCTAATGCAGAACGCAATGACAAAGTCATACAGTATACAAAGACGTCTATTTGTGAATGGGAAGAAACAGCATTGCTGCTATCTGCAGGGTATTTCTGCAATACTGACGATATTAAAAGGGGGACAGACTCTATAAAGTTTGATCCAGCATTGTCCGATAAAGATCTACTATAATGGAATCCTCTTTTGGGAGTGGATTAAACTCAAATGTAATTAAAAAATGATCAGATAGGACAGGGTTGTGAGGAAATACTGTTAATTCCCCACAATCATTGCCATATGTCAGCACAAGATCTAAAGTATGGAGCCAAGAGTGCATCGGTTTATGCACATTTTGGGCAAAACCAATTGAATCTAGGATAGTTTTAAAGGCTACACTAAGGTTATCACATTCAGTGTCAACATGAATGTTGAAATCCCCCACTATAATAACCTTGTCAGTGTTTATCACCAAATCAGATAAGAAGTCTGACAACTGATCCAAAATCTGAGTGCAAGGGCCTGGTGGACGATACAAAACAACAAACAGAAGAGGTTTTATTGCTTTGCAGTTTGGATGAGGGAAACTGAGGGTTAAATGTTCAAAAGAACTGTAATTATTAATTGGCCTGGGACTAATTAATAAATCAGATTGAAAAGTGGTTGCCACTCCTCCTCCTCTTCCCACAGATCTGGGAATGTGGAAATTTAAATAATTGGAGAGAGTTAACTTATTTATACTAACGTAGTCCTCTTGTAGCCAGGTTTCTGTGAGACAAAATAAGTCAATCTGATTATCAGAAATCAATTCATTAACTAACAAAGTCTTTGAAGGGAGAGACTTTATATTTAATAGACAACATTTAATTGTTTTATTATTTTGGTTCAACGTGAGCCGTATTGATTTTTATTAGATTTTTATGATTTGTTCCTTTTAGATCCATTTTTGATCTGTTCAGCTTTGGCTGTGGGAAAGACACCGTCTCAATAGGGTGATGGGTGGGTAACAGTACAGAAGCTACAGAGAGGTGTGTTAAACTACGGCTCTGCTTCCTGGTCTGGACCCTGGGTTGTCAGCATTTAGGAGGACTAATAAATCCGGCCAGATTCCTAGAAAGAATAGCTGCACCATCCAAAGAGGGATGGAGGCCGTCTCTCCAGATCAGACCAGGTTTTCCCCAGAAAGTTTGTCAGTTATCAATGTAGCCCACGTCCTTTTCAGGACACCACCTAGACAACCAGCGGTTGAATGACTACATGCGGCTAAACATTTCATCACTAGTCAGATCAGATCTTTAGAAAAAAGAAGCCCAAAATTGCTTGAAATAAGCGGCTTGGCAACAGGGAGCGCGGGTCTGTTTTGCTACAGTCTCTAGCATTCTTGGCAAATACGGGAAGCGCCGAGGGTAAAAAAATAAATAAATGCAGTCCGGAGAGCGCTGCGGGGGAAAAAATGTCAACATTATGGTCTAGCAAAGTTAACACGTTAATAAAGCATTAAAACTGACAACCCTAATATATATATATAGATTAGGCTCAGTCGTCTGCCAGACCTGCCTCAACCCTGCCAGAGAAACCTTCAAACTATAATGAATTCCTTTTAGTTAGGATCGGTGCTTTGCCAAACATGCCGCAATAGAAACACCTGGAGCTCACACGATTGCTTCCGCTGGCTTGCTGGAAACCAAGCTTTGCTAATGTGGTATGAATGTGTTTCTACGGTTATAACAAACTATCTTTCCATAAGGGTTTTATACATTGATGGAATGTTAATGTTTGTGTTTTCCGGTCCACTCATTATGACCAAATAGAGCTTAAAGTCTTTTGAAATTAGCGGCGAATGTCCGCTACTATTAGCTTCCCGGACAACATTAGTGCTAACACAGAGTCAACAAAACTACGGTTAGTTTTATACATAATGCTTTTTTTTTCGTTTTACTCCACCATCGTTCAACAGTGTGCGGAAGGAATTCTAAACAATAACTGACTTCCCAGAGGTACTGAATAAGGAAGCGGTGGAGTGATGATGTTCAAGCACATTTATTGAGAAACAGCAGAGATCACATAGATGGAAAGTAATCGCACCCCACGGTCCCGCTGTGTCTGTCTGTTTCTGCTACTCCTCGCTTTCGGCTCTCCCTAATACTCGACAGCAACCTTGCCATGAGACAAAACAAAGACAGTCTATCCTAGACAATTATCATTCTGCACAGTAGCTACGCAGCAATTGGCTTTGCAATCAGCAGGCCTGTGCTCACATGTCTGAGTGGCATGAGGCCATAATGACTTCAGACTAATATTCCCATAACACAGTGCTATGGGCATTATTACCGCATTAATATGGAACATTAATGTTTATTTAATGGTGTTATGTATGACTTTAGGGTTAACCCATCAAGCGACGGATCACTACAGTGCCCCATAGTTTCTCGGAAGAATTTTTTGCATTAATAAAATCAAGTGTCCTAAAGGCATTGATTTTACCAAGCAAATCATTCCAAAAAAATTATTTTCTCAAATAATGTGTTTAACTCAGGATTTGCATTGTGAATCGCTTGAACCACATACCAAATGTCTGAATTAGTAAAGCTAATTTGATCTCATTCCACATTCTTTAAGATTAACTATAGTTTTCTAACTTGGATCTGCAGTATAACAGGATTCACTGAATTATTCTGATGATGGCTTTTAACTATCTGTATTTGTCCTTTTGTTTCTTTTGTGTGTACATAGTTCCTTAGTTTCTTTTTATCTTAATTTTGCTTAGTAGTTTTAGTTAAGTTTCACTAGCCTAGTAGAGAGGATGTGTATATTGAAATGTAGTGTTAATTCAGATAAACAGCATTCTATAGTGATATTCTCTGGGTGTTAATTTTATTTCTGTCATAGTTATGGTTCTGTTAATTTGGTTTTGCACTTATGAGGACTTTTTCTGTTCACTCAGCCACCAGCAGTTATCCTACCAGCTCAGTCTGCCTCCAGCTACCACCCCACTCTTATCTCCACCTGTTCCCATTAATAAGTTACTCAGCTGGCCTCTTAACCAGCCTACTTATACGTGCCTCTGCTTACTCATCTCTGCCAGAACGTGTCACTCTCTTCATTGCTGTTCCCGTGTGATGTGCCTTAGCTTCACTAGCTCATGTGTGCTCTGCCAGCTGGACTCTCCTGCTAAGGTCGGCGGTGTCTGCATGCTGCAGTTCAGCCTGTTTCCTTCTCTACCGGATCCTGTGTGCCTTGTCAGCTGAACTCTCCAAGTTGAGGTTGCCTGAGTCTCCGTGCTGCAGTGCTACTGGTCCCTCTGTGAGTCCCAGCTGCTTGCTTGCCCGTTCTGGTGGTTCTCCGGTTCACACGACCTGTTGATTCTGTCTCCACCTACATCTCCTGGTTTTCTGTTCATCCCTGCAAACCAGCACTTCCAACCAGGATTCTTCTGTCAAGACTGTGACTGTTTGCCTGCTTCATCTGCAACTATTCACCCCTTCAATAAACCCTTTAAATGTAACTCTGTAAAGCGTGACAATTTCTTTTAATAAATTGTTGAACTCCTTTATTCAATATGTGTGCAGAGTTTGCTGTTAAAAGATCACCAGTGCTTGAATTACCCTTTCAACTATTGTCCTGATATCAGCTGTTTGGGCTGTTATTCACCAGACAATACCTAACAGACGAGAGTTATTTATTAAACATTAAATAACTTAAACAATGCAAGATGGCACAAGTAGACATTAAAGGGTACCAGTCACCAAGAGGAACATGGAAAAAACATGCTAATAGATTGTGTCATCATCAGACCTCAGAAGTAATAATGTGAGCTGCATCTAAAAGGTTTTTTATTTAGTTGCTGTTCATTTTTAATCATACTTGTACTTACATAGATTTAAAATGATAAATGCATTAAAAACATGTTTATATTACATAAAGGTAAGGTGAGCTCTGACTCTTTCGTTCAAAGGTCAGTACAGGTAGCCCTTCGTAGGACACAGTACCCATAAAGTAGCTCTCAACTTCTAAAAGGTTGGTGATCCCTGATCCTCTTCAGCCTCACCCTTGAAGAGGTTACCTGATACCATGGAAGATACTAGATGTTTTACCAAGGGGATAAAATAGCATGACAAAAGGACCATTAAAAAAGGGGTGATTTAAACTAAGATTGCCTGCCATCCCCTCCCTGTAAACCAAACCTACCGTATTTTTGGGACCATAAGGTGCACCGGATTACAAGGCGCATTAAATATTCTTCTCAAGTGTGTAATATCACTCCTCCACGTCCACAGCTCACTATCAAGCTCTCTATCAAGCTCAGTGTATGAAGCTCAGTGTCACATATAAAACAGTTCGATGTAAAGACTTCTTGCCTCCGAGAAGTTGTAAAAATGTAGCTATGTTAGGCGCACCATACATTTTTGAAAACATTTAAGGATTTTAAGTGCACCGTATAGTCCAAAAAGTACGGTAGTTATCATACTCAGCTGAGGTGGAATTCTCTGTCATTATCACTTAGTGTGTAAAGCAATGTTTCAATTATGGATCAAGAATGTTTTGTGAATAAATACTGATCATTAACTGCCTTGTAGACAATTGTTGCAAATTCAGCTCAAACTATTTCCACGCTGACATTTGGATCCCCCAGCTGCTGGTTGATGCTTATTACACACATACTAAACATCATATTGGAATCACATCACCACTATCAAGCAGCCTGAGTTATGCCCAATTATGCTTACTATCATTAATTTGAACAATAAGTACCTAAACACATTGAATCTATTATTTTCAAATAAGCATTTATAAAGTCTTGTGTCTATTCAGAGACTAATTGGACTGGTGGTTTCCGTGCTCGTTGTTGTGCCCTCCAGGACCTGGGAGCTTTTGGTGTTCAGGTGATCCCTACTATGTCCAGCCTCCAAAGGAGAGGTGTTCCTCTTGCCTTTCATGTTGAATATTTGTTTCAGCTGAGCCCTGAAGTCCTCACAAACAAAAACGTAAATAAGAGGATCCAGGCAGATATTAAACACAGATATAAACACAGCCACCTCACTCACATAGTACAAAACCACTGAACATCGTTCTTCCAATAGGTAGGCTGGAAGTTGAATAACGTGATAAGGAACAAAGCAAAAGCAGAAGACGCTGACCAACACCAACATGTTCCTACGAGACTTCACAAGTTTCTTGGAGTTGGAGGAGCCCAGTTGCCTCTGCTGGATCTGCTGCACCCTGTGTGAGGTGCTGTAGTAGAAGAAGACCAGAGAGCAGAGCACCAGCAGTAAGATGAAAGCATCAACAGAAATATAAATCACTATTTGCTCTGGTTTTCGAAGTTTGTGTATCAGATGATAACAGGTGTTCTGATCAGAAGCAAGAGGTGTGTGGGTAAGCATCTGGATGATAAGTGGTGTTGTTGTGGTCAATAGAACAACCCAGGTGGTGATCGAGATGATGTGGCTGGCTTTAGCAGTCATCAGGAAGTGAGATCCTGAAGAATAAAAGATCTTCATGTACCTGTGAGGAAGGACAAATATTCAGTAACAATTTGTTTCAATGATTCATCGTCACCATTTCTGGACTTTTTAACTGTCTGAAGTTCTGCAGAATTGAATACATTTAGACAAATGTCAATACAGTGTTTTATAATGCCATAGCAAATGACTGCCTACAGTTAGTGAGTCTGACTCTGCTGGATGTTTCTTATTGTTAAAAGGATGTGATTTCTTTCCTTCCCTTAAAAGCAAACAGGCATAAGTCAGAGGCAACCTGGTTTTTGTTCAGTTGTTTCTGAAAACGTTTTGACACTTATCCAGGACTTTTGTCAATGAAGGCAGCTCGCACTTGAGCAACTTGGATGCTGGATTATTGGTGAAAAGATAATTCTTAAATGTCCAGGTAATGATTTGGACCTCAGGACAAACAGTACAGGGTTTGATTCCTAAACTTCAGTGATGTAGTTAAAGGTGACCTAGGTGTAAGATTTAGCTCTGACTTGAGGCAAAAGACCTGAGACTTTACTTGGACTTGTGAAGATCTCTGCTGCCAACAAAGGGATGTTCTCATTGCAATGAAAGAAATGCTTTTAGATTATTTTCCTTGTTCCAACACAGCAGAATTTTATTTTTTTCCTCTCCCTTCTATTGATTTTCATTCATTTTACTGGAAATTATGCATGGACTTTGCTTTAAATTTGTTCTAAAACATTTGCCTGGCTGGTAATTGAGGTCTGGTACCTGTTAGCTGCGATGTAGCCCATAAACAGGATGCTGGCATTCATGTTGAGGATCTTTAGAGTAAGTCCAAAGCTGCAGTAGACCAGGTAAATAGATGACGGGCTGATGGCGTAGATGATACGCAGCGGAAGGCTAAGACAGAGCAAAAAGTCTGCAGCTGTCAGATGTTTCAGGTAGATCATCCAGTTCTTGGAAACTTGTCCATGAGCTCCACGGCAGTGAAAGCACAAGGTGAAGCAGTTGAGGATCAAGCCCACCTGCAGAGGAATTCATGGTGTGAGTAGATGATGAGAACAAAACTCAGAAAGGTTTTTTCCTGAAATCAGGACAGTACAACCTGAAGACAAGATGCTCACCAGAAACAGCAGACTGTAGCCCAGTGCTAGGAAAGGGTGGGATTCTTTTTCCACTGGATCACATCTGGTCTTGTTCTGCTCGTGTACTGAAGAATTATTGACATTATCCATGTTTCTGCAAGTTTATAATAACTAGGTCAGACAAATCACATGGATGGATGGATGGATGGAGAGTGTGTTTTCTCGTCTTGCCATGGAATATCAGTTGGATTTAGGTCTGGACTTTGACTAAGCAATTCTAACTAGGGATTACCAACCTTTTTGAAACACATGTGTGAAGTTGCCCCCCCCTCCCCCACCCCCAACACACACATACACACCTTTCAAATCTAACAAAATTGGTGTCAACCAATTCTGCTATGTTTGTGCAGCAAACATTTAATATTTCTAAAAATTTCAGAGATCACTAAATCATAAGATCATAAAACAAACCATTATGTGTAAGAGCAGAAAAGTTTTGCTTGCGTAGATACAGAACATTTGCTTTATGAGAAATCATGTTGCTATTGTAGACCTAAGTCTACAAAAGCAAGATTTATAATAAGCAAGAAATCGTGCAGAAATGGTCTTAGTGTCTGATAAGATCTCTATCCGAGTCCAAGAACTCTGATATCAGTCCTTTTGCGAACGACGTGAATTACAATGATGTTGCATGAATTAATCCCTCAGCGCTCCTTCAATGATACACTCCTGTCTCAAGTCATCAAGATATGCCTGTTGTCTAAGTGATTGGATTCATCAGGACTTATGGATAAATATAGCTGAGTGTCATCAGCATAACAGTGGAAATTAATCCCATGCTGTCTGATAATTTTGCCAATCGCAAGCATATATATATATATATATATATATATATATATATATATATATATATATATATATATATATATATATATATATATATATATATATATATATATATATATATTAGGGCTGGGCAACGATTAAAATATTTAATCGCGATTAATCGCCCTGATTAATCGCATTGTATTTACAAACTCCAAGAATGAATTCAAAAGTAGTGTAAAGAGCACTTTTATTTTAATGTTCTGCTGCCATATGAACAAAAGTGTTGTAACATTTGTAGCAATTATCAGTAACACATATTTTGTGTAAAGCTCAACTTAAACATGTAAAACAAAAAATAGCAATAATAATAAATTAAAGCTTATTGCCACTGACAGGGAATTCTCTTTATGGGGAAAAAATCTACCAAAAACAGGCAATTTCTGAGGTAACAGCAGGGAGCAGCATTACCATTTTATGTTCAATACCAAAGTTTAACTTGGCAGTGGTTACAACTAACTTGTTTCTGTCATATTCAATGCTGGAAGAACTTTAAACTGAAATGCTTGCTAACTTAATATGCTTGCGTTTATTTGACGTTGACACGCGGTTTTTTGTTGTTGCTTTCTCGTGTGCATATAGTGAATGGCAGGGAGAAACAGGCAAAAACACATGGATACTTTGAAACGAGAAGCGACTTCACCGACGGCGTCGATGCAGACCCCCGCGCCGCTCCGCACAAAACTTGTTCCGTTCGCCAACTCACCGCCTCGCCTAAGCAAATTCCTGCGGGAAACACCGCCTTCCACATGTCGGCTTTGTTTTTTTCCGGCCAACACCTTTCTTCCTCTGTATCCGAGGCTTGGCTGACAGCGAGGTTATTGGCGCATTATCGCCACCTACTGTTCTGATTCAAACCCCTACACCGCAGCAACAGACCTTCACAAAATAAAAGCATGTGAGCAACATGCGTTAATGCGCGTTAAAGAAAATATCGCCGTTAATAGTCTAATGAGTTAACGCGAAATTAACGCGTTAACTTGCCCAGCCCTAATATATATATATATATATATATATATATATATATATATAGTAAAGAGAATTGGCCCAAGGACTGAACCCTGTGGTACTCCACAGGTGACCCTAGAGTTTGAAGAACATTTATTATTAACATGAACAAACTGGAGTCTGTCAGACAGATCAGATTTAAGCCAGCCTAATGCTTTCCCCTTAATCCCTACATTATGCTCAAGTCTTTCTAGGAGAATATTGTGATCAACTGAATCAAATGCAGCACTGAGATCTAACAGGACAAGTATAGACACAAGTCCATTATCTGAGGCCATGAGAAAATCATTAGTGACCTTCACCAGAGCTGTTTCAGTGCTATGATGATCTCTGAAGCCTGACTGAAACTCCTCAAGTAGGTCATTACTTTGTAAATGTTCACATAGTTGATTAACAACTACTTTCATACGTATTTTAAATGAGAAGAGAAGACTTTAAACTGGTCTGTGATTTATTAAATCAACTTGATCCAGAAAGGGTTTCTTAATGTCTTAAACCCGAGGGTCTATTTTCCAAAAAATCCATACTCATACTTTATAAGGCCTTTCTCAACTTGTACAATGCCTAAACTGCTAATCTTGTTATCAACTAACATAAAGGTCCTGGGGGATGATTGAGAGTAAATTATTCTGGGTCTGAGTAAATGAGATTTAAATAGATTAATCATGTCTAAAATAGGGCCACTGATCAAAGGGAATTCCTCCTTAAATAACTTTGTTGGGATTGGGTCTAACATACAAGTAGAAGGTTTAGATGAAGCTAAAATTTTAGATAGCTCAGAAAGCTCTACTGCTTCTAAACAGTTCATATACGATCAAGTTCTAAAGATTCCTCCAACGCTGCCTCACTTACTGAGGACAAGGTAATCATGTTTGGGAGGATGCCAGTTATTTTATTTTTAATAGAATCAATTGAAGAATATATGAAGAATCCCATAAAGTCATTACTGCTAAGAGCTAAGGGAATGGATGGAATGGATGGATTAACCTGCCTCAGTCGTTCAATCACTGACAGAATGTTTTACCTCAGCTTGCCATGGATTATTCCAGTCTCATCGGCGCAACTATCCTGTTAAGACTTTATATGCAAGTATTCACCATACCAAGCTATTTAACCCGGTTGTGACTGACCAGCAAGGTTCCCTCACTGCCGTGCTGTGGATTCTACTGTGGAACCTGTTACGGTGCTCTGGCTCGCTTTCTGCCGTCCTGGGGATCCGGCTGCTGTGCCCTGGTTCTCTCTCTGCTGTCCTGTGGATCCTGTTTTGGTCTCCAAGAACTCTCTCCGGGCCGTCAGCTCCTGCTCTCATCCGCACCCCTGTTTCTGTGCATTCCTGCCTCTCTGGTTTCACCATCCACCATCCCATCTACCTTTCAATAAAAACTCTCAATTTTAGTCCCGTGTGTGTGGTTCTGGGTTCATCGAAGACAAATCTTGACGATCACTGGTTCTAGTCTGCTACATCTGATCCAGTCTGGTTCTGCATGCCTGCCTGTCAACCCTTTAAATAAACCTTTAAAAACGCTACTCTGGGGAGTTTCCGGGTCTGGAGGCTTGAGGCTCTTCTCAGCTCCAGGCTTAAAATTAGTGATGGTGAGATGAAGCCTCATGAGGCATTGAACCACTTGAGCCAACTGGTTCGAGATAGGGTTCATTTCTTGGAGCTTCAGTGCACGCGAAACCACCTACTGGCCAGGTGTATAATCACAGCCAGCTGTATCTTAACACGTGTGATGCATTGATTTTTTTCTCTATTATGGCTGTTGGGAATGACTTCACAAAAGGTGTAGGATGAAATCATTTGTCTACATAAATTATGTATACACATATGTGTATAATAAAATATTGTTTGAATGTATTCTCTGTGTGTAATTATTCCCAAAATAGTAGTGTCATGTGATATGGCATGATGTGTAATAATCAGACCTCTCAACTTTATTCAAAAGTTAAGAGTGAGATTATGCTAATTTTGGGGGCGTGGGGATTATGGTCTGACATTTTCCCTCAGCAGCAACACTGAAGCACACAGAGGTTCACGCTGCGTCTTTACGCACGATCCAGCTGCTGATGTCTCCCTCCTTTCAGCTCAATGCACTTCTAGACTGTTACAGTTTATAACATTCTCATCACCTTTCACAGCGACAGGTTTCACAGTCAGTCGCTGACCAGACAAATTTCTATTGCTCTCGTCAGTGCGGCGGTGCAGATTTTACCCTCGTTGGTGCGCTGCGTGCAACGGATTTGTCCAATCAGCTGGGAGAGTTCTGCTTCATTCCCCAAATGGATTTAATGGGAGCTTTCCCAGATTGATACTGTGTAGCACAGAAAATGCATAACTAAATACTGTAAAGGGCTCCTATAAAGGGAACAGGGGTACTGACAGGTCTGAGATGAAGCTCCTGATGTTACAAGTTCTTTAAAATGACCCTTAAAAGTGCGCACCTGAATTAAAGCGCGAGGCAGCAGCCCACCGAAGCGCCACTGATTCTATGTTGTTAAAAACAAAAGAGCATGAAACACAGCTAGTAACTCTCCTATTGACTTTAACTGGCACACGTTGCTACCGATGTGAGGACGTTAAACGTAGTGATTCATGTTTTGAATGGTAAACGGTGATAAAAGCACCGGCTCCGAGGGAAAGGAGGGGGAGAGGAGCAAGCGCGGAGGCACAGAAATACGGTGCATGTAGTTAAAAAATGCAGAATTAATAAAAACGAAACTTATAAACAGACCAAGTGGCTTTTTAAACTGCATCTGGTTAGCAGAACTGTTTTATGATCCAGCGTGCAGCCATGACCGGTTCTGAATGAACCGGTCATCTGGCAAAATCTGAGCCACTTCCCGAAGCAGTCACGTGGTACAGCCAGGCAGCGAGGCTTCGGACGTCATCATTTTCGGCTCCTCCCCTAAATGAAGCAAGCCTCGATACGCGCTTTACGGAAACGCCCCCTCCATTACTCGACACACGCCTCGAAACCTCGGCACATCACGTAACATCACTAGTCATTAGCAAAGCATTGTTTTTATTTTTACATAACACAAAATAAAAAAATAGAATATAGTAGGTGGAACTATAAAGCTACACACTCTTGTACAGTAGGTGGCGGTATGCACCTATAAGTTGTTTGCAGTTCGCCAATAAAAGGAAAGAAGAAGATGGAGGGTGTCAGTTCGTTAACGCTTCAGCGTAGTACAGACCAACTCCTTGTCTTGTTACCTTGTGAACCTGAACTTAACCTAGCCCTGTGTTTTATTCCTCCTAGTACCCTGGATCCTGCCAAAGAGACACCTTGCCAAGAACCACAGACTCTGGACCAGTATCAGAGACACTCCCAGCAAACCAGCCAAGAACCCAAGAAGGACCTCGGACCATTCCTCTGCTCAGCCCTCCTGCCTGCGCTCACCTGCCTTTCCACCCTCCAACAGGAGAGAACTAACCCAAGCCTCCTCCTCTGTGAGTTCTTCCTCCCTACTAAAGTTCCATCTGTCCAGCCCAAGTTATTTACCAGCCTCTTCATCTTTTCCAGCAGAGCCCGGAAGACCCTAAACCCGCCGACACCTTTTTTCTTGTTAAAACTACAACCTGACAATAACTACTTCAACTAAACTGTCTGCCTCTGTAATTGCTCTCATTCAAAGTCTTTCGTCCTAAACTAAGACAACAGGGTTGTGAGGAAATACTGTTAATTCTTCACAATCAATGCCAGATGTCAGCATAAGGTCTAAAGTATGAAGGCAAGAGTGCGTTGGTTTATGCACATTTTGAGCTAAACCAGTTAAATCCCCCACAGGGATTAAATCTTTGGACCAGAGTCCTCAAAAAATAAACTTCTTAATCAATCACTTAATCTGGATGGCATAGTTGGCCTCTGGTAATAAAGTAAAAAATCTTGGTGTTATTTTTGACCAAGACATGTCATTTAAATCCCATATTAAACATGTTTCCAGGGTTTCCTTTTTTCGCCTCTGGAATATCGTCAAAATTAGAAACATTCTGTCCAGGAGTGACGCTGAAAAACTAGTCCATGCATTTGTTACTTCAAGGCTGGACTATTGTAATTCTTTACTATCAGGAAGTCCACAAAATGCAGTTCAAAGCCTTCAGCTGATCCAAAATACTGCAGCAAGAGTTCTGATGAAAATCAACAAGAGGGATCATATTTCTCCAATTTTAGCTTCCCTTCATTGGCTTCCTGTTAAATCAAGAATAGAATTTAAAATTCTTCTTCTAACGTATAAAGCCCTTAATAATCAAGCTCCATCATATATCAGGGCTCTGATTACCCCGTATGTTCCTAACAGAGCACTTCGCTCTCAGACCGCAGGTCTGCTGGTGGTTCCTAGAGTCTCTAAAAGTAGAATGGGAGGCAGATCCTTTAGCTATCAGGCTCCTCTCCTGTGGAACCAACTCCCAGTTTTGGTCCGTGAGGCAGACACTCCGTCTACTTTTAAGACTAATATTAAAACTTTCCTTTTTGACAAAGCTTATAGTCAGAGTGGCTCATGTTACCCTGAGCTATCTCTATAGTTATGCTGCTGTAGGCTTAGGCTACTGGAGGTCATCAGGGTCTATTTCTCTCACTCTGCTGAGTTTTCCTACTGCTCTCCAATCTGCATTGTTTGTTGTTATTTCATCTTAACTTTTGTTCTCTGTCATTTTTTCTCTTCATATAAGGTACACCTGGTCTGGCATTCTGTTAGCTTTGACATCATCCAGGGGAGGCAGATCATCCACTATTACCATCTAACATAGAAAGTACTCCTTGATCAATGAGTGCTTCTGTGCTTTCTGTGTCTCTGCTCTGTCTTCTCTAACCCCCTGTGGGTCGAGGCAGATGAGCGTTCACACTGAGCTTGGTTCTGGTTCTGCTGGAGGTTCTCCTCCCTGTTAAAGGGAAGTTTTCCTCTCCACTGTCGCTTCATGCATGCTCAGTATGAGGGATTGCTGCAAAGCCATCAACAATGCAGACGACTGTCCACTGTGGCTCTACGCTCTTTCAGGAGGAGTGCTTGGAGAGACTTGATGCAACCTGCTGGGTTTCCTTAGAGAGGAAACTTTCTGACCAACCTGGAGGATCTGATGGAATTTGACTTTGGAAAGTGGATTCAGAAGATGTGTTGTGAATTGCCGCTATATCAATAAAGTTTAAATGAATTGAAGTGGGACAAACAGTGTTTTAAGAGTTTCACTCTGTTCTGATAGCGTTTCTGCAGAACTGTACAGCAGATTTACTAAGTGTCAGGGTTCTCTGTGCTGCTCTGCTCTAACTCTACTCCTCAGGTGTGTCTAGTTGGTTGAGGGGGCGTGGCCCACACCTGCAGCTCGTTGCAGGCGGCTTCCTCTGGCTTCTTAAGCAGAGCGCTGACAGATGGAAGATG